>NC_036873.1:417095-438521 GCF_002910315.2 Salvelinus sp. IW2-2015
CAGAACAGGGAGTGAGATTTCTGAAATCTCACTCCCTGGCAGGAAATGTGCTGCAGAAGGAGTTCTGTTTCACTCAGAGACATAATTCAAACGGTTTTAGAAACTAGAGAGTGTTTTCTATCCAATAGTAATAATAATATGCATATTGTACGAGCATGAATTGAGTACGAGGCAGTTTAATTTGGAAACGTCAAGAAAAAAAAAGTGCTAACAGCTCCCCCTATTGAAAAAAGGTTTTAAGTGCCTTTATCAAGGGCACAACAGCAGGAGATGGTAGGTCTACATGGGATCAGACACAGCAGCTTTCCAGTGTCAATAATGCTTACTTTTTCACATAGGCTATAATAATATTAATGAAAAAATGACAATGAAAAAGAAAGCACTTCTTTCATCCAAAGTCAAGCACTGTCTATAAGTCACTTTGTTGAGCTACACAATCAATTTGAGATACTTCCGGATGATTTGGACGATTTGATTTATATGATCTCCCTCTCTAACTTTAAGCATCAGCTGTCTGAGCAGCTTACCGATCACTGTACCTGTACACAGCCAATCTGTAAATAGCACACCCGACTACCTCATCCCCATATTATTTATCCTCTTGCTCTTTTGCACCCCAGTATCTCTACTTACACATCATCATCTGCACATCTATCACTCCAGTATTAATACTAAATTGTAATTATTTTAGCCTCTAGGGCCTATTTATTGCCTACCTCCCTACTCTTCTACATTTGCACATACTGTACATAGATTTTTTAAATTTTCTTTTCTTTTGTGTTATTGACTGTGCATTTGTTTATGTGTAACTCTGTGTTGTTGTTTTTGTCGCACTGCTTTGCTTTGCTTTATCTTGGCCAGGTCGCAGTTGTAAATGAGAACTTGTTCTCAACTGGCCGACCTGGTTAAATAAAGGTGAAATAAATAAATTAAATAAATTAAATGTGCAAAAAATTATAAAATCGGTCCCATGACTAGAATGCAATTTGTGCCACAAATGCTAAAAAGTGAAAACAATGCCAGGGAAACTAAACCAAAGCATGGATTGCCATCATACGTTGCCCACAGACTGGTTAAAACCTGTTTAGGCCAGRGGTGCCGCTAGCGGCACTCCTCCCACATTCCATTGAAAAGGCAGAGCGGCAAATTCAAAAAAAAGATTTGAAATATTTAACTTTCACACATTAACAAGTCCAATACAGCATTTGAAAGATAAACATCTTGTCAATCCATCCAACATGTCCGATTTTTTAAATGTTTTACAGWRAAAACACCACATATATTTATGTTAGGTCACCACCAAATAAAAAAAGACAGACAGACATTTTTCACAGCACAAGTAGGCTGCAGGTAGCATGCACAAGCCAACCTAAACTAACTAACCTAGAACCAACCTAAATAACCTAGAAAAAAACCGACCTCAGATGACAGTCCTATAACATGTTACACAAAAATCTATGTTTTGTTCAAAAAAATTGCATATTTTAGCTATAAATCAGTTTTACATTACTGCTACCATCATAGCTACAGTCAGAAATCGCACGGAGTAGCCAGAGTAAATACAGACACCAACTACCTAATTACAACATCATAAACATTTCAGACAAATATATGGTGGATAGCTAATGAAAGACAAATATCTTGTGAATACAGACATATTTCCGATTGTGAAGTGTTTACAGCGAAAAACACCACAATATTTATGTTAGTTCACCACCAAATACAAAAGACAGACAGACAGTTTTCACAGCAACGTAGCATGCAAGTAGCTAACCTAACTAACCTAGAACCAACCTAGACCAACCTAAATAACGAAAAAACTCCCTCAGATGACAGTCCTATAACATGTTACACAATAAATCTATGTTTTGTTCGAAAAATGTGCATATTTTAGCTATAAATCAGTTTTACATTACTGCTACCATCATAGCCACCATCACAGAAGTCAGAAATTGCACGGCAGTAGCCAGAGAAAATACAGACGCCAACGTCAACTACTAATTACACCATCATAAAACATTTCAGAACAATATATGGTGGATAGCTAATGAAAGAATAAGATCTTGTGAACAGAGCCAATATTTCCGATTTTTGAAGTGTTTTACAGCGAAAACACAATATATCGTTATATTAGCTTACTACAATAGCTAGCACACAGCAGCAGTGATTCTAGTCAAACGGTAGCATAGCACAGTTCGACAGATTATATGAAAAAGCATCCCAAATTGGGTCCTTATCTTGTTGATCTTCCATCAGAATGTTCTCCAAAGGGTCCTTTGTTCAGAACGACTTTATTTGGATCCATAACGAACGATTTCCCTCAGAATTAGCAAACACACTGGCTGTGCGTTGCTAGCCTCTCGTTCTTGAAACCATTCTTGCGACGCATTACGTCTAAAGTCCAGAATAAATTTCAATAATATAATTAAACTATATTGAAAAAACATACTTTAGGATGATATTGTGACATGTATCAAAGAAAATCGAAGCCAGAGATCATATTCACCTTTAAAAAGGTTCTTCCATGAGCCGAGTACAGGTCCTATTTCGCGCCCAGGAAAAAAATACAAGTGCGCACGTCTCAGTCCAAGAGGTTGTGTTCAGTCCTGGTCGAGATAATCAACTGATTTTTCTCTCACTTCCGCATGACACCCAGGCGAAGGCGTATGACGTGTTTCTACAGTCATAAGTGACATGCCCTTTTATAGACAAGCTCCTGAAGAGAGAGTTCGCTTTTGGAAATCTCACTTCCGGTTAGGAAATGGTCTGTAAAAGGTGTTCTGTTTCACTTAGAGAAATAATTCAAACGTTTTTAGAAACTAGAGACTGTTTTCTATCCAATAGTAATAATAATATGCATATTGTACGAGCAAGAATGAGTACGAGGCCGTTTAAAAATCATTCGATTTTCCCCAAAAGTGAAAATAGCACCCCCTGTCCCCAACAGGTTAAAGAAACACATTTTTGTTTAACCTTATTTAACTAGGCAAGTCAGTTCAGAACAAATTCTTATTTTCAATGACAGCCTATGAACAGTGGCTTAACTGCCTTGTTCAGGGGCAGAATAACAGATTTGTACCTTGTCAGTTTGGGGATTTGAACTTGCAACCTTTCAGTTACTAGTCCAACGCTCAAACCACTAGGCTATGCTGCCTCCCCAAATCCTCATTTTGCAATTTGGTGAACTATTCCTTAAGAAGGGCAAGACAAATATTGCTTCAGCTAATGTGAAACTGTATAACAAGAAATTGCCAGCAATGGCAGAAGTTTTCTTATTCAAAATCATTATACAACTATCTAAAAGTGATACAGTGGACATTTAATTTATCTACATTTAAAATATGATGTAAGTTATTGCCAAAGAGTAATTCTGTCTTTTCATTATGAAATGTATTTCCACCAAGACTCAGATGAAGAACATGACCAAGTCAGACTTTAATTAAAGGTAGGGATTCCAGATTTAGAATAATCATATTCACTGTCTTAGTTATTAAATACAAGATTATACAGTAAGTCAATACAGAAATATGTGATGTTTTTGAGATTATGGAGTGTAAGATGATTGTAATTAACAACGCATGGACTCACACAATGTCATAATGCAGCAGCATGATAATGGCACCGGAGGTGATGGCTTCCTATTTTACGGGCTCCTAACCAACTGTGCTATTTTGTTTGTTTTTTCGCGTTGTTTGTAACTTATTTTCAAATCAAATCAAATCAAATCAAATTTATTAGTCACATACACATGGTTAGCAGATGTTTAATGCGAGTGTAGCGAAATGCTTGTTCTTCTAGTTCCGACAATGCAGTAATAACAACAAGTAATCTAACCTAACAATTCCACAACTACTACCTTATACACACAAGTGTAAAGGATAAAGAATATGTACATAAAGATATATGAATGAGTGATGGTACAGAACGGCATAGGCAAGATGCAGTAGATGGTATAGAGAGCGTATATACATATGAGATGAGTACTGTAGGGTATGTAAACATAAAGTGGCATAGTTTAAAGTGGCTAGTGGTACATGTATTACATAAAGAAGGCAAGATGCAGGAGATGATATAGAGTACAGTATATACATATACATATGAGATGGTAATGTAGGGTATGTAAACATTATATTAAGTGCATTGTTAAAGTGGCTATTGTACATTTTTACATAATTTCCATCAATTCCCATTTTTAAAGTGGCGGAGTTGAGTCAGTATGTTTGGCAGCGGCCGCTAAATGTTAGTGGTGGCTGTTTAACAGTCTGATGGCCTTGAGATAGAAGCTGTTTTTCAGTCTCTCGGTCCTGCTTTGATGCACCTGTACTGACCTCGCCTTCTGGATGTTAGCGGGTGAACAGGCAGTGGCTTGGGTGGTTGTTGTCCTTGATGATCTTTATGGCCTTCCTGTGACATCGGGTGGTGTAGGTGTCCTGGAGGGCAGGTAGTTTGCCCCCGGTGATGCGTTCTGCAGACCTCACTACCCTCTGGAGAGCACGTTGTGGCGGAGCAGTTGCCGTACCAGGCGGTGATACAGCCGACAGGATGCTCTCGATTGTGCATCTGTAGAAGTTTGTGAGTGCTTTGGTGACAAGCCGAATTTCTTCAGCCTCCTGAGGTTGAAGAGGCGCTGCTGCGCCTCTTCACAACGCTGTCTGTGTGGGTGGACCAATTCAGTTTGTCCGTGATGTGTACACCGAGGAACTTAAAACTTTCCACCTTCTCCACTACTGACCCATCGATGTGGATAGGGGGGTGCTCCTCGCTGTTTCCTGAAGTCCACAATCATCTCCTTGTTTTGTTGACGTTGAGTGTGAGGTTATTTTCCTGACACCACACTCGGGGGCCCTCACCTCCTCCCTGTAGGCCGTCTCGTCGTTGTTGGTAATCAAGCCTACCACTGTAGTGTCATCCGCAAACTTGATGATCATAAGGTACTCTTTTTGTAAGTTATTTTGTGCATTATGTTGCTGCTACCGTCTCTTATGACCGAAAAGAGCTTAAGGACATCAGAACAGCAATTACTCACCTGGAACTTGACAAAGATTTTTTATTTAATGAGTCCAACGCAAAGGATATACTGGTTTTTTGAGACCAGACACAAATCCCCATCATTTGTGAGAAGAAAAGATGGAGAAAAAGGGGGCGGAGGTCGGGGTGCCTTCTGAGAATTCGTAGGTGAGTGAGTAAACATCCACTACCATCTGTACTATTGGCCAACGTGCAATCATTGGAAAATAAAATGGATGATCTACAATTAAGACTATCCTACCAGCGGGACATTAAAAACTGTAATATCTTATGTTTCACTGAGTCGTGGATGAATGACGGCATGGATAATATAGAGCTGGCTGGGTTTTCCGTGCATCGGTGTGTCTATTTGCCAATAACAGCTGGTGCACGATGTCAATTATTAAAGAAGTCTCGAGGTATTGCTTGCCTGAGGTAGAGTACCTTATGATAAGCTGTAGACATCACTATCTACCAAGATAGTTCTCATCTATATTATTCGTAGCCATCTATTTACCACCACGAACCGATGTTGGCACCAAGACCACACTCAATGAGCTGGATAAGGCCATAAGCAAACAGGAAAATGCCCATCCAGAAGTGGAGCTCCTAGTGGCCGGGGACTTTAATGCAAGCAAACTTAAATCCATTTTACCTCATTTCTACCAGCATGTCACATGTGCAACCAGAGGGAATAAAACTCTAGACCACCTTTACTCCACACACAGAAACACATACAAAGCTCTCTCAAGCCCTCTATTTGGCAAATCTGACCATAATTATATCCTCCCGATTCCTGCTTAGAAGCAAAAACTATAGCAGGAAGTACCAGTGACTCACTCAATACGAAGGTGGTCAGATGACGTGGATGCTACACTACAGGACTGTTTTGCTAGCACAAACTGGAATATGTTCCGGGACTCATCCAATGACATTGAGGAGTATAACCATCTCAGTCACTGATTCATCAATAAGTGCATCGACGACGTTGTCGTCCCCACAGTGACCGTACGTACATATCCCAACCAGAAGCCATGGATTACAGGAAACATCCGCACCGAGCTAAAGACTAGAGCTGTCGCTTTCAAGGAGCGGGACACTAATCAGGACACTTATAAGAAATCCCGCTACTCCCTGAGACAAACCATCAAACAAGCAAAACATCAATACAGGACTAAGATTGAATCCAACTGCACCGGTTATGACGCTAGTCGGATGTAGCAGGGCTTGCAAACTATTATGGACTACAAAGGGAAACCCAGACGCGAGCTGCCCAGTGATGAAGCCTACCAGAAGAGCTAAATGCCTTTTTATGCTCGCTTCGAGGCAATCAACACTGAAGCATGCATGAGAGCACCAGTTGTTCCGTATGACTATGTGATCACGCTCTCGGTAGCCATGTGAGCCAGACCTTTAAACCGGTCAACATTCACACCGCTCAGACGGATTACCAGGACATGTACTCAAGCATGCGTGGACCAACTGGCAAGTGTCTTCACTGACATTTTCAACCTCTCCCTGACCGAGTCTGTCATGCCTACATGTTTAAAGCAGACCACCATAGTCCCTGTGCCCAAGGAAGTGAAGGTAACCTGCCTAAATGAATACCGCCTCTTAGCACTCACGTCGGTGGCAATGAAGTGCTTTTAAAGGCTGGTCATGGCTCACATCAACAACATCATCCCGGAAACCCGAGACGCATTCCAATTCGCATACCGCCACAACAGATCCACAGATGACGAAATCTCAATCGCACTCCACACTACCCTTTCCAGCTAGACAAAAGGAACACCTATGTGAGAATGCTGTTCATTGACTACAGCTCAGTGTTCAACACCATAGTGCCCACAAAGCTCATCACTAACCTAAGGACCCTGGGACTTAACACCTCTCTCTGCAACTGGATCCTGGACTTCCTGACGGGCCGCACCCTGGTGGTAAGGGTAGGCAACAACACATCTGCCACGCTGATCCTCAACACTGGTGCCCCTCAGGGGTACGTGCTTAGTCCCCTCGTCTACTCCCTGTTCACCCATGACTGCGTGGCCAAACACGACTCCAACAGTGGCAGGCCTAATCATCGACAACGATGAGACAGCCTATAGGGAGTCAGAGACCTGGCAGTGTGGTGCCAGGATAACAACCTTTCCCTCAGTGTGAGCAAGACAAAGGAGCTGATCGTGGACTACAGTAAAAGGCGGGCCAAAAAGGCCTCATTAACATCGACGGGGCTGGAGTGGAGCGGGTCGAGAGATTCAAGTTCCTTGGTGTCCACATCACCAACGAACTATCATGGTCCAAACACACCAAGACAATCGTTAAGAGGGCACAACAACACCTTTTCCCCCTCAGGAGATTGAAAAAATTTGGAATGGGTCCCCAGATCCTCAAAAAAACTCTACAGCTGCTCCATCGAGAGCATCCTGACCGGTTGCATCACTGACCTGGAATGGCAACTGCTCGGCATCTGACCATAAGGCGCTACAGAGGGTAGTGTGTACGGCCCAGTATATCACTGGGGCCAAGCTTCCTGCCTTCCAGGACCTGTATACTAGGTGGTGTCAGAGGAAGGCCCAAAAAATTGTCAACGACTCCAGCCACCCAAGTCATAGACGGCAAGCGGTACGCGGGCACGGCAAGCGGTACGCGGGCACCAAGTCTAGGACCAAAAGGCCCCTTAAGAGCTTCTACCCCATGCCATAAGACTGCAGAACAATTAATAAAATGGCCACCGGACTGTTTACATTGACCCCCCCCCCCCCCCTTTGTTTTTACACTGCTAGTCACTTTACCCCTACCTACATGTACAAATGACCTTGACTGACCTACCCCAGAGCCATTGACTAGGTACCGATACCCCCTGTATATAGCCTCGTTATTGTTATTTTATTGTGATACTTTTTTCTTTTCTTTTTTACTTTCAGTTTATTTAGTAAATGTTGTCTTAATTATTTATTGAACTGCAAGGGCTTGTAAGTAAGCATTTCATGGTAAGGTCTACACCTGTTGTATTTGGCACAAGTGACAAATAAAATTTGATTTGGTTTGATATTTCACATTTCTTATTCACTCCTTAACCAGGGCTGCCCCCTCATGGTGAGATCCAGTTCCTGTCGGTGATGTCAGACGCTGTGTCTCTAAGATGGAGTTCTCCTCAGGGGGTTGAAGGACCACAGAAGTTCAGAGTGACCTGGGAATGTAGTGATGGGGAACATCACAGTCTAGATGTGAAATACATGCATCAAGTTGAAATCGATGGACTGAAACCTGGTGAAAAGTACCAGTTCAACGTAGCCACTGAGGGGGATGCTGGAAGTTTAAGTAGTTGTGTCTCAGGATCTGTAATCACAGGTACTGTAATGTGTCTTTGTCTTTAAGGTTTTGGTGTTAGGATATATAATATTATGGACTGTATTTTATTAAAATTATCAGTGCACCCGTTCTTTGAAACAAATTGTGATTTTCATTCCAGTGGTGCCATTCCCCAGAAACTTAACAATAGACCAGTTGGAACACTCCTCCTTCACTCTCAACTGGAACAAGGCTGAAGGAATGGAGAAAGTCCCACAGCACTTCCTCATATCCTACTGCAGCCCAGGAACTGAGCCCAAGGCAATATGTACTAAAGACTGCCACAAGACATTATCCTATCTACAACCTGGTACTGAGTACACTGTCAGTGTCTCTACTGTGCTGAACAATGGGGAACATAGTGAACCTGTCTCTACAACCATCTACACTAGTAAGAGATCTACCTTCTTATTGCAGTTCAGTAGGAGACAATGTGAATGGACAATATAAGGTGTGCTGAGTGTTTGGTGATAAAAAACGTTACATTTTCTCTGTGTGTAGCAAGTGACAGATATATTTATCACAATCTGCATAGCAGATAACATATATTTGTTACAACACTAATTAAGAGTTTTGGTCTAAAGCCAATTACCCACTTCAAAAGCTCTTACAGAGAGACTGATGTTTACCCTGGCTTTGCTATACTTTTAGTCATATATGTCTGTAGTTCACTAATCACTATTCAGTACATAACAACACATATTTCCCCTAGTACTCCCTGCTCCAGAAAGTCTGAATGTTCACTCAGTAACCACCTCATCAGCTACTGTGAGATGGAACCAGCCACATGGAATTGAAGAAACCCAACACTATTACCAGATCTCCTACCACCGCTCTGGGAAAGAGAAACACATCATTACCACATCCTTACAAAGCAACACTCTCCATGTCCTGAAACCTGGTACTCAGTACTCAGTGACTGTCTGCACTGTGCTGGAAAATGGGGAGCAAAGTCAACTGGTGTCAACAACCTTTAATACATGTATGTACTTAGTTAACTATTATCAATATATTCCATTTAGCAGATGTTTTTTTATAACTATTATGGCTGGTGTCAAGTGAATCCTTTGGAGGGGAATGGGGGTGTCTCTCCACTTTCATGCCTCTAACTCCGCAATGCAGCTTCTCCTTCTTTGCCAGGCTGGGTTGCCTAGTCAATAACAGTCCAACATTGATCTTGAGGCAGAGTAAATACATAAAACAATATTGTTATGTATGATTAATGCATTAATAAACATAAAGACACTATCAAGCGTAAAGGCACAATATTTTTGAATGAGTGTTTGTTCATTGAAAACCTGTGGTTTGAATTGAAGAGGGCAGTCCATAAGCACAGACAAAGGATACCAAGGATCTGGGTAGATTATATATGGAGGAATGGTCTAAGATCCCTCCCAATGTGTTCTCCAATCTCATAAAACATTTTAGAATAAAATCTCAGTGTCATTGTGGCCAAGTTTCAGCCTCCTGGCAGAGGCATCCAGGTTTTTGGCTAAAATGTGCTGGTAATTCATTATTTTATTGGAAGCAATAAAGCAAAACAGCCCCATAACATCAAAGATCCACCACCATATTTTACAGTGGGTTTGGGGTTCTTTTCCGCTTATGCATTCGACACCAAACCCACCGCTAGTGTGGTTGACCAAAGAGCTCTATTTTAAGGTAATCTGACAATGGCACCGGTACGAATCCAAGTGCCAATGCCATTTAGCAAACTCCAGGCATTTACATTTGTTGGATGACATGACAATAGGGCTCTTTGGCCACGCACACCAGTGGTGGGTTTGGAGTCTAATTAAGGCTGCATGAATAGAAAGCCTACTTGCTAAACAAAAATCTCTTTCTCTGAGCAATTGTATTAGTATAAAATAATATAATTTTCAAATGTTTTGGAGCATATAATATAGCTCAGTATTAGTATGGTTACAGGGTAGCTATGAATGTTCAATGGGATCTTACCAGTGCTGTTTGGTGGCTTGCACATCAGATTTTACAGGATGTGTACAGGTTGAAAAATTATCAGAGATCCCTCTTTTCATGCAGTGTTGATTTGTGTTATTTCTGTTTTTACACAGACCCTACTCCTCCAGGCAATCTTGTTATATGGTCTTATAGTGCGACCTCTGCCAAACTGATCTGGGATAATCCTGATGGGATGGAGGACATCCAGCACAGCTTCAGGGTGATATGGTGTGACAAAGCCAGTCCAAGTGAGTCCTTCACTACCAACAAGATATGTGGAAATGTCACTGGTCTGACACCAGGGACGGAGTACACCATCACCGTCTGCACCATTGATGAGAGAAATATGGAGAGTAACTCAGTCTGTACTACCCTACATACAAGTAAGTAATCAGTTGCAGCTTCAATATTAAATAAAATTAAATATTTTAGTAAACTCAAACATTTTCCTTTGTTATTGCAGAGCTCACTCTCAAACTTTTCATGCAGAAGTTGGGACTGACACAGCATTTTGAGGAGAAACTGTCGTTGAATGACGTGCTTGCAATCGATAGCCTAACGTTAGGAAAGAACCATACGGTAACTCCTCAATCTCTACCATGGTGTTTTCTGAAAGAACTGATGAGGATGAACGTGTCAGCAAGGGATGTAAAGTACATCACCACTGATAAGGAGGATCTTATGAAGGTAAACCCTCTAGATCTTATCACAGCCCTGTTTCTGTGCTCAGATGGTTTTCTACAGCAGGAAATTGTCCAGAAAATGTCCATGTGTCAGTTTGCTGTTCCTCTTCTGCTGCCCAACTGTGACACAAAACAAAGCACGTTGATGCTGTGGGCTTTGAGTGACATAGTGAAGAAGTTCAGGCCGTCTTCACCGTCTGACTCAAAGTCCTTCAAAGAGGAGAGAATAGTTATCTCCAATATTCCTATGGTGTCCTTTGTTAGGCTAGGGGAAAGCAGCTTGTCCAAGTCTCAGATCTTGAACAAGTTACTTAGTAATCCTCAACAGTACCATGATACATTTGTTCATCATAATATGGAAGGTGGTAATGTGCCTCGTACGATCGCAGATGGCCTAGTTGAAATCAGCTGGTACTTTCCATGTGGGAACAGAAATATAGACATGTTCACTAAGCCTGTGTCTGTTGCCAATCTCAGAGGAGATATCAAGTCCTTTGAAACACAGTTCTCCTTTCTGTGTCAAACATCAGCTGCAGTTTACATTTTCAGTGATGATTTAGAGTCAGATCTTAAGGTGTTGAAAACTAAAGACAAAAAGGCAGAGTTATTTCTGGTTGTCAGCTCTCAGAAAAAAACATTCACAGAAGACACATTGAGAAAATTCACCACAGAATTCGGTATCAAGCCAACAAATGTGATTGTTAAGGAAAATAAAAATTATGCAGAATTTGTAATAACCTTGCAGTCATCTGTTGGTGACATCATCGAAACAAGTCCAAACAGATTGACAATTGAAAACATGGTTACTGTGGCTCGTCAGAGTGGGATTCTGGTTGATGAAGACTGTGATGAGTGTCAGAGTGCCAGGAAGACAGCAGATGAAATCACCAGGAACATCACAGACACAATTCAATTCAAAGACAAACAGCTACCCTTACAAGGGAAAATCTGGAAAGAGCTTTCCCAGTTGGAGAAAGAGAGATGTAGACTGAGAAAACGAGGGGATCAAGACATTGAACACTACAAGAGCTCTCTGAAGAAAAAGGAGGAAGAGCTAAGAAAGGAGCAAAATACATTTGACATGTCAGATGCAATGGCAAGCTTCATTTTAGGAATGTCAAGTTCAGGAGCTGAGCGTTCCTATTTCCTCAAATGGATGCGGATAAATCTGGACAATCTGTCACGTCAGAACCTGTCTGGTTTGCGGGACCGGTACAAAGATCTTTGCCAACATTCTCCGGAGAAAAAAGACGACATTAAAGATTTGGATAAGCAATTATCTGACTGTTCCTTGGGTCTTGAACACTTCCTGCGTGAGTTGGGCCAGTTATATGAAGCTGCCTGCTCCCTCCCTGAAAGTAGCCCTCAAAGGAAACAGATGGAGCATCTCCCTGGATTGTGTGCTCAGATGCTGTTGGATGGTTTCCCCATTGAGCTTCTGGATGGAGATGCATCAAATATCCCTCTGAAATGGATATCAGCTGTTCTGACTCAGCTTCATACTCTTGTCCAATCCAACAGCAAGATTCGTGTTGTCACAGTTTTAGGGGTCCAAAGCACAGGGAAGTCCACTCTCCTCAACACCATGTTTGGGGTCCAGTTTGCTGTCAGCAGTGGAAGATGCACCAGAGGGGCCTTCATGCTACTGATTAAAGTCAACAAAGAAGTCAAGGAGGAGCTAAAATGTGACTTCATCATGATCATTGACACAGAGGGGTTGAAATCAACAGATTTGGCTCAACTAGATGATAGCTATGAACATGACAATGAATTGGCCACACTGGTGATTGGACTCAGTGATGTCACTATCATCAACATGTCCATGGAGAACTCCACAGAGATGAAAGACATTCTACAGATTGTTGTTCATGCCTTCCTCAGGATGAAGGAAGTGGGGAAAAAGCCAATATGTCATTTTGTGCACCAGAATGTGCCTGACATGTCTGCTCATGTCAGCAACATGAGGGACAGAAAGGCGTTTTTGGAACAGTTGAATGAAATGACCCAGGCAGCAGCCAGAATGGAGAAGAAGGAGAATATCACCAAGTTCACTGATGTGATGGAGTATGATCCAGACACAAGCTGCTGCTACATCCCAGGACTCTGGCATGGGACTCCCCCTATGGCTCCAGTCAATGCTGGCTACAGTGAGGCTGTGTATGGTTTAAAAAAGAGCTTGATGGAGGATTTCAGAATCTGTCAGAGTAATGATGACATGACACATTTCCTGAAGTGGACACAAAGCTTGTGGGAGTCTGTGAAATTTGAGAAATTCATCTTCAGTTTCCGAAACAGCTTGGTTGCAGATGCGTACTCCAGATTATGCTCTGAGTACAATGGTTGGGAATGGACCTTCCAGAAAGAGATGTATTCCTGGATTGTAAATTCTGAAACCAAAATTTCAAATTTTGGCATAACAGATCCAAATCCCCAAATGAGCATAAGAAATGTGCTGACTGACTTGTTGATGGAAGCATCTGAGAAGCTGTCATTTGGAGAAAAGGAAGTCCAAGACAATCTAGTGAAATACTTTGAAAAGCAAGATGGCCATGTCAATCTGGTGGAAAAATACAAGGAGGATTTTGTGGCCAGTGCCAAAACACTGAGACGAGAGACAGAAACCACAGTGAAGAACGCTCTATGTGGAGCTGTTGAAGTCAGAGAGGGAATGGCCAAACTGGATGACATCAAGGGTTCACAGGCAAATAAAATGGGGAAGAAGGTATTGGATTTGCTACAGACCTGTAGACAGAAAAAAACAGATTTATCAGAACAGGACCTCAGTAAAGAGTTTGAAAGTATGTGGAAAGAAACTCTGTCTGACATCAACTTTAGTGATCTGCCACAGAGAGATGTGGCTCAGGATGCCTTCCTCATGTTAAGTGGAAATCTAGCAACAAGGGGCAGTCATGTCAATAAAATGTTGATTAGAAACAGTTTGGTGGATTGTGGGAAGACAGACTTTGTTGTGGAATCAGGGGGTTTGTGGGAGAAGGCTAAAGGCCTTGTGGTGCACTGGGATCACAACCATCACAGGAAAAAACAGCAGGACTTCTGTGATGACGTCATAATCCAATGTCAGGACTTTATAACCCAGAAGGTGGGAAGCAAAACAGGCTATCATCATACTTACACCAAAGAACTGCTGAAAATGATTGAAACATTGCAACAACGAAAGAATTGTAACATTAGTGAAGAATGTGAGGTGCGTCTGAAGCTACACATCTGTGGCATTGCAGCCAGAGAGTTCCAGAAGATGAATAATACGTTCATTGCATCCAATGACCCTCTGAAGTGTCTGAAACTGTCTAAGAGCAAGTACCTTACGGAGTTCAAAGACTTATTTCATAACCAAGATCAGTGCCAAAAGAAAGCTGAGGAGTTCTCAAAGCTCTTACAGCCAGCTGTACAGGACTATGTGACCAAAATGATTGGTTCTGATGTGGTTGATGAAGTGAAGACAGGTGAAGGGTCAGAGGATTACAGCACCCGAAGGGCTTTCCAGTTCTCCATTTTGGAACAGCTCCTGATGGATGGAGGATATGAGAAATATAGAGAATACATAAACCATTATGAAAGGTTTGTGAAGGACAGACTGTTTGACCGAATTGCCAAACAACTCTCAAAGGACAGTAGACTGGAGAAATTGGAGAAGAAACATCTTTCAGAGATAGTCAAGATAATCACTGAAGCAATTTCAAAGATTAGAAACACAACTAGCATTGTAAAAGATATCAAGACGTTCATTCAGAATATGTGCTGTGCCCTTGAAGAAAAGCTTGTCTTTCCAAAGTATGCTCTGGATTCCATCATGACTCTGAACAACTCTGCTAACACAGAACAGTTTGCTGAGTACCTCACAACGTTTGTGGGACAAATGGAACAGTCACTGGCAGCTGAGTACGATAAGGGAGGAGACATCAAAGAGAGACTCAGATCTCTGCCATTCAAGCCTCAGGACAATATGTTCATCAGTCTTTTTGGATGTGGAGAGCAATGTCCCTTCTGCGGTGCACCCTGTGAAGCAGGAGGTAAGGAGCATACCAAACACTTCACTTCTATTCACTGTCCACAAGGAGTCAGTGGTTGGAGGAATTTAAGTACAATGGTGTTAAGAATTGACATATGTTCATCCTCTGTGATTAGTGACAGAAAATTCAACACAAACCTGAATGAAGGAAAACCTCACCTCTACAAAGACTACCAGACATGTTACCCTGACTGGATGATAACTGGAGATTCCAGCATTGAGTCTTCAGACTACTGGAAGTATGTGATGGCCACATTCAATGAGAGAATCGCTAAAGACACACATGCACTCCCTGCTGATATCCCAGAGGACTGGAAGGCATTAACAAGTGATGACGCATTGAAGAGCTTGAAAAACGCATTCAAAATGAAATAAAGTGGGAAACGATATCATGATTCTTCTTGACCCAAACATAGAATTGGCCAATCAAAGATTTCAGACATGGCAACCAGAAATAACTCACCAAGCATGAATGTTTCTTATCAAAAAGCCAGAACCAAGAACTTGAAATAAATTGCTAATCTCTAAATTCCAATACAACTTCACCCTYGAACAGCTGATCARGTACTTTTTACCTTTCACTTAMCTTGATTGGTTTGTTGAAGGAAGAAACTGATCAAAAGGTACCACCTTAGAAAATTATAAACTAGAAACATTTTAGACTAAACTAGGAAAATGACAATGCAAAAGATACCATGGAGCTCTTACCAGATAGTTGCAGATTAAAAGGCTGTTTTATACTGGCATATCAGTGTAGGAACACATTTAGCTACTGCCAACACCTTCATCAAGGCCTTGTAGCAAGGCTAGTGTTTGAGTTGACATTACTGACTGACAGGTACCTGCAGCATAGGAAGGTGGAGTTAAACCATACTGTAGACTGACAAGATACCTGCAGATAGGAGGAAGTGGTATACCATACATTACTGTAGCACTGACTGATACCTGCCATGTATAGAAGGGGGAAGTGGATTATACCATACATACTGTAGACTGACTGATACCTCAGTGTAGAAGAAGGAGATATACATACATACTGTAGAACTGAAGATACCACGCAGAAAACTAATAGGAAACGGCACAGGAGGAGTCTACTTAACGAATGACTGGGTAAGCTGACGAGAATCAAGCCGTGCGAGTAATGGAAAGTGATAGTAAGGAGTCCCTATTTACTGAATTATCTGTAGATCGTGACAAGATCCGGCTTGCTTAAAGGTGATAGGAAGGAAGGTGAAGTAAATAACAAGTACCATGTACATCCGTGAAATAAGACTGACAATACCTAGCGAAGAGTAATAGAAGAAGATCGAGGGAGTAATACTACAAAAGTACTGAAGGTTAGACTGAACAGCAATACAGCCTCCGGAGTTACCTAGGAGAGGGAAAGTGGAGTTTTATAGCCATAACATACTGTAGACATGAACAGAACCTGCAAGTATAGACAGGAAAGGAGGGTTAACCATACATACTGTAGACTGACAGATACCTGGCAGATAATAGAAGAGAAGTGGAGTTATACCATTCATACACACTGTAGACTGACAGATACCTGCAGTATAGGAAGAAGAGAGAGTATATACCATACATACTGTAGACTGACAGAACCGTCAGTGTATAGAAAGGATGTGGATTATACCAATCATACTGTAGACTGACAGGATACCTGCAGTATAGGAAGGAAGGTGAGAGTTATACCATACATACTGTAGACTGACATGATACCTGCAGTATAGGAAGGAAGGTGGAGTTATACCATACATACTGTAGACTGACAGTACCTGCAGTATAGGAAGGAGTATTATACCATACATACTGTAGACTGACAGATACCTGCAGTATAGGAAGAAGGTGGAGTTATACCATACATACTGTAGACTGACAGATACCTGCAGTATAGGAAGAGAAGGTGGAGTTAACCATACATCCTTGTAGAACTGGGACAGATACCTGCAGTATAGGAAGGAAGGTGGAGTTATACCATACACTAACTGTAGATACAATGAACAGATAACCTAGCAGTATAAACGACAGGAAGGAATGGAGTTATACCTAAAACAACTGTAGACTGACAGATACCTGCAGTATAGGAGGAAAGAGGAGTTATACCATACACTACTGTAGACTGAACAGGTACCTGCAAGTAATAGGAAGGATAGGTGGATTATACCATACATACTGTAGACTGACGGTACCTGACAGATAGGAAGGAAGGTGGATGTATTTTACAATTACTGTAGACGACAAGACCTGCAGTATAGGAAGGAAGGTGGAGTTATACCATACATACTGTAGACTGACAGATACCTGCAGTATAGGAAGGAAGGTGGAGTTATACCATACATACAACATACAACCCCAAACAGCAAGCAATGCAGACGTAGAGTCACGGTGGCTAGAAAAAACTCCCTAGAAAGGCAGGAACCTAGGAAGAAACCTAGTGGAACCAGGCTCTGAGGGGTTTCCAGTCCTCTTCTAGCTGTGCCGAGTAGAGACTATAATCATACTGTTGACTACTTGTTGACTTGGACTGGAGTATAGTCTTCAATCACAATGTTAGACAAATATATTCACAATTGTTTTTATAACCATCTTGATTAGAAGTGAATGTAGATAATGTTGATTGTGATTACAAGTATATCAGTGCAAGATAAATGTGTAACTCTGTAAAAATGAAGTTAAGGTAATTTTTTTGCTTGATCTTTGATATTGTGTATTGYCTTTGATTTGATTTAGTTTGATATTGTATGTCATTCATTTAGTATTTGAAAGACCAGCCCAATGATGGGCTGAAAGGGATCCTAACGTCATRCAGAATGTACATCATGTTATTGTCAATGGTCCATTAGAGTTTTATACCTATGGATATGTGATTATGTTTAGATTACCATGACAACAAGCCTCAAACAGATGCATACATACTGTACATTGGAAAAGGCTTTATAGTCCTGGTCTTTGTCTGATACAATTGAAATGTATTGTATTAAGGGCTACTGTAGTTGCATGCATGCTAAAAGATTATGTAACAAGTTCATTATTCTTTTGTTTATTTTTGTCAGTTTTGTCAAACGTAAAGAATGTGTTTACCTCTGATTTAATAAAAACATTGCAGCATTATTTTACTGTAGAAAAATGCATGTAACWTTGTATGATTCCTCTCCCAAACATCAAACTAACAAGGATGTATAGTTCAACATTTATTGTTAATGAAAACATTTTATTGACACAAAGTTATTTTAAATGCAATGGATCAGTCTGAAACTTTGCACATACACTGGCCATCTAGTGGCCAAAATCTAAATTGCAGCTGTGCTGGAATAATACATTATGGCCTTTCTCTTGCATTTCAAAGATGATGGTGCAAATAAAATTACAAAAAACAGTTGTTTTTTCTTTGTATTACTTTTACCAGAATCTAATGTTTTATTTCCCTCAATTCTTTCACATTTCCACAAACTTCACTGTTCCTTTCAAAATGCGTACAAAAATATGCATCCTTGCTTCAGGGCCTGAGCTACAGGCCAGTTAGATTTGCTGATGGCATTTAGGCAATTTATAAAAGGGTCCGATCCTTAAGAGGAGCACCTCCAATTCTAGTATATTATATATATCAGTGAAGTCGAAGTTTACAATCAGCTTAGGTTTGGTGTCATTAAAACTCGTTTTTCAACCACTCCACAAATTCTTGTTAACAAACTATAGTCGGTTAGGACACTACTTTGTGCATGGACACAATATTTTTTTCCAACAATTGTTTACAGACCAGGTTATTTCACTATAATTCACTGTATCACAAATTCCATGGGGTCAGAAGTTACATACACTAAGTTGACTGTGCCTTTAAATAGCTTGGAAAAAATTCCAGAAAATATATCATGGCTTAGAACTCTGTATGGCTATTGACATAATTTGAGGTCAATTTGGAGGTGTACCTTGGATGTATTTCAATGGCCCTACCTTCATAACTCCAGTGCCTTTGCTTCACACTGGGAAAATCAAAAGAATTCAGCCAAGACCTCAGAAATAGAATTGTAGACCTCCCACAAGTCTGTTCATCCTGGGAGCAATTTCCAAATGCCTGACGGTACCACGTTTCCTCTGTACAAACAATAGTAAGCAATAATAAACACCATGGAACACGCAGCCATTTATACCGCTAAGGAAGGAGATGTTTCTGTCTCCTAGAGCATGAACGTAAAAGTGCAAATCAATCCCAAGAACAACAGAAAGGACCTTGTGAAGATTGCTGGAGGAAACGGTACAAAAGTATCTATATTCGCAGCTAAAACAAGTCCTATATCGGACATAACCTGTAAGTGCCGCTCAGTAAGGAAGAAGCCACTGCTCCAAAACCGCCATAAAAAAGCCAACTACGGTTTGAAACTGCACATGGGACAAAGATGTACTTTTTAGAAATGTCCTCTGCTGAGAAACAAAATAAAACTGTTGGCCATAATGACCATCTTTTTTGAGGGAAAAGGGAGGCTTGCAAGGCCAAGAACACCATCCCAACCGTGAAACCGGGTGGCAGCATCATGTTGTGGGGGTGCTTTGCTGCAGGAGGACTGGTGCACTTCACAAAATAGATGGCATCATGAGGTAGGAAATTATGTGGATTATTGAAGGAACACTCAAGACATCAGTCAGGAAGTTAAAACTTGGTCGCAAATGGTCTTCCAAATGGACAATGACCCCAAGCATACTTCCAAAGTGTGGCCAAAATGGGCTTAAAGCACAGCAAAGTCAAGTTGTTGATGGCCATCACAAAGCCCTGACCTCAATTCTATAAAAATTGGCCAGAACTGAAAAAGTGTGTGCGAGCAAGGAGGCCTACGAACTTCACTCAGTTACACCAGTTCTGTCAGGAGGAATGGGCCAAAATTCACTAACAAGAAATTTGTGGAGTGGTTGAAAAACGAGTTTTAATGACTCCAACCTAAGTGTATGTAAACTTCCGACTTCAACTGTGTATATATATATTTTTTTATATGGATATTTTGTAGGACGTAACAAATCATACAAAATGGATGCTGTAATACACATACACACTTTTAAAATTACTGGCTGAAACTATACAAAAGCATTACTAACTGATAACATAGTGTAGCACTTTGAACATAATACATGAAAAGGACTTTACAAATATATATATATATTTTTTTTTACAATGTTACAGTTCTACAACAAAAACATACAGTATTAGGAGGAATTGTTGCTATAGCAATGAAAATAAGTTAGAACAAATACCCTAAAAACAACATGAAATATTTGTACATCAATAATACTGTAATTACATGTTCAACAACATACTGAGGACTGGTCCATAACATCTATCAGAGGAGGTTTTGTTGTTTACTAGTCTCTAAAAGTCACGTCATCATGATCTTCTGGCCAGGCGAGTCAGCGAGACATCATCCTGACAAACTCTGTAGAAAGAACACAAAATATGAGCTACATTTTTATTAGTATGGTGACAACATAGTGAGTATTAGTACAGTGACAACATGGTGAGTATTAGTATAGTGACAACACTGTGAGTATTAGTACAGTGACAACACGGTGAGTATTAGTATAGTGACAACATAGTGAGCATTAGTATAGTGACAACAAGGTGAGTATTAGTATATTGACAACATGGTGAGTATTAGCACAGTCACAACATGGTAAGTATTAGTATAGTGACAACATGGTGAGCATTAGTATAGTGACAACATGGTGAGTATTAGTATATTGACAACATGGTGAGTATTAGTATAGTGGCAACATGGCAAGTATTAGTATAGTGACAACATGGTGAGTATTAGTATAGTGACAACATGGTGAGTATTAGTATAGTGACAACATGGTGAGTATTAGTACAGTGACAACATGGTGAGTATTAGTATAGTGACAACATAGTGAGTAATAGTACAGTGACCACATGGTAAGTATTAGTACAGTGACAACATAGTGAGTATTAGTATAGTGACCACATGGTGAGTATTAGTACAGTGACAACATAGTGAGTATTAGTACAGTGACAACATGGTGAGTATTGGTATAGTGACAGCATGGTGAGTATTAGTATAGTGACAACATGGCAAGTATTAGTACAGTGACAACATGGTGAGTAATAATAGTGACAACACAGTGATTATTAGTATAGTGACAGCATGGTAAGTATTAGTATAGTGACAACATGGTGGGTAATAGTATAGTGACACCATAGTGAGTATTAGTACAGTGACAACATGGCGAGTATTAGTACAGTGACAACATGGTGAGCATTAGTACAGTGACAACGTGGTGAGTATTAGTATATTGACAACATGGTGGGTATTAGTATAGTGACAACATGGTGAGAATTAGTATAGTGACAACATGGTGAGTAATAGAATAGTGACAACATGGTGAGTA
>NC_036873.1:438621-442756 GCF_002910315.2 Salvelinus sp. IW2-2015
CTGCGATCATGTCTATCTCACTCAGATGAAGTGTGTCACCTTAAAGTAGAAAGTGAACTGTTTATTTCAAAATACACCAATCCACATAGCAGGCAGTTCGACACTGAACAATAGTGTGCCTATGGCTTAGCAATTATGGGGACAATAAGGCTAAGCGTACCTGAATAATGTCGGACACACCCACAACTCACTCTCTCACACACATGTACTGTCAATCTGAAATGAGACCTGCAACATTCTGGGGATTATATATTTGGGGACGCACCTTTAGACGGAGCACCGTCACACTGCGCAGAAAAGCAAAGCAATTCGAGCTGTTTTGGGACTGATACTAACCTGTGACTCTGTCCAGCTTGGCCAGGTCAGACCCAGGGCGTTGGGCCGGTGGGGGTACGTGTGGAGTACACCCCAACCCTCTGGCCGTTCAGTCTGGGTGGCTTCACCTTAGCCTTATAACTCAGGGGGCCGTTCTTATGGAACAGGAAGATGATCTGGAAATGGAATGAGTGAAAGCAGGCTAATGTTTTATTGTACAAGTGTCGACAAATTGGGATATTGGGATGTAAGTTGATCAAAACAGTTCATGACTAAGAAAATGATTGTGACATCCTTGATACGTTTAGCTAATGAGAGAACTGTCTTTGCAAAAAATACAGATTGTTTTATGTAGTACTGACATTGCTACCTTCTTAACAGCCTTAAGTTTAGCTAGCTACCCCCTCTACTAAGTTTGGCTCCCTATCCCAGTCTCTAGTACTACCAGACATGAGAGTAGTTGTCCAGGCGACCAGTGAGTGTTCAGGGTTGTTGAAGACACTCTGCTGGATCTGAAGGGTGGCCCTGGAGGCCCACATATGGTTGGTGTCTGGGGTGCCATTCTTCACTGAGAAAACAGGCTGATGTAACCTATGGGGACTGTCTGGATGGTCCTGTGAAGAGAGAATTGGCATTTTCAAACAATGATTAAAGGTCCATTATCTAGCTTTGTGCCAGACCAAACATATTTCAGATAGAAATGCAAGCTATAGATCATGTCATTCTCATAGAAATTATTCTCATTGGAAGCAAGTCTGATAAGCGGAAGATCCTTTGTGTGCGATATTTCTATATTGATTCTATAGTGAATAGAAGTTCTAATGAAGTGCCAGTCAGATAAAGCTAAACAATGATCAAGACAAGTTATGGGGGAAGATATGAGAGGGATATAAGCGAGAAATCGAGTGCCTTAGCCAGCTACCTTTCTCAAGTGAATTCTGTGTCTCTAGTTCTGCCTGTGACCCCGGCTGACTCTTTGGAGATCGACTCTGGCCAATGTGTGTCAAAGCAGACTGGAGAGATGTACTGTGTTTCGATGAAAACGAACAGCACTGTCCAACAATTGCCTGGGTGGGGGGAATTTTAATACCTGTGTTGACACATTGTGGTCAGCAGCATATAGTCAGTATGTAATACGAATAACGACTTAGCTAGATGTTTTTTTTCAAGATGCCATGCTTTACATATGCATTAATTTCATACCTGAGATTCTTGATTTCTTTTCGCATGACAGATATCTGCTGGTTGAGTTTGTTGACATGCTCGGTACAGTTGCAAGTGGCAGACATTTTGATAGTGTCTTGATTGCTTTGCTAGTTTGTCATTGATTAGATTAATATCAGATTCATACAATAACATCTGATAATGTTGTAAAATATCAGAGATTGTTTATGCTGTCTAACAAAATTACACATCTCTGCTGAAATGCTTCCGCGCATGTTGTTCGTCATTTCTAGCTGCCAACCAGCAACTTACTAATGGAAAGCGGTGACTGACTGCTGTAGCAAGCATGCGCAAATGATTATGTAAATTGTGAAGCAAAACGTCAAACTGGTGTCCTGTTGGAGAGTTATGGATGAAACTCGTAGAAATAATTATTTTCATGGTTGTCAGTTTAGAGAATGTCAAAACACATGTGTACTGTAATATTGATATAATATAATGACTCCTTCGAGATGTTTCACTATGTAAAAGGACAGCAGAGGGTAGTATTGAGGAACTGAGACTTGTTCTTATTTTGTAGATGATCATAACAAGGAGACAGTCATATTATCAACAAAGCATCACACTTTATTATCATAGCGCTTATCTCAAATAAACCATTGGTATAAAAAAAATCACAATTAGAAAACACAGTTACCAGAAATGATTAAATACAAATGTATTTTCAAATGCTGCATATTTAGCTTGTACAAATCATTTATTAAATACAGACAGTGCAGTTCTTGCAACATAACAAATTTAGACAATCTATCATGAAGCAATAAATAAATCCATGGGTAGGTTTAAAGCTGGAATTCATGCATTTCGTTGTACATAACATTTCGTATCCATACTCTATGAGTTAACCAGTAAGGCAAAACTGCATCACCTCTCAAATGCACATGTTGACAGAATAGATTACTATGCATGTAATCTGTCTGTGTGCTATCAGAGGCCAGATCTGAGTGGATTTCAGAAGAAGTTTCTTGGTGGATGATCTTGTGAAGGAGCACCAGTGTAGAACCTGGGGAACGTAGAGAACACTCTATTCTGCTCAGGCACATTGACAGACGGCTCCTCACTTGAACCTATGACAGAAAGGTGGTTAGTTTAACATTTCTGATTATACTATATGTGACAAGATCATATCCCTCACAGCTAGATAACATCCCAATGAGCTCATTGCCAGCCACTTCAGTATATTCAGAAGTCAAGTACATGACTGCAAAGAGACATCAATTAATTGATGCCATTAGTACCTTGATCAGTGCCCGTGTTTTTGAGATGGAGGGATGACTTCCTTCTCATCAGGACCCAAGTCCTCAATCAGCACTGGTCCAGGGTGTCACTACCCTGGTCACTGCTTCTGTGTACAGGGTCTCCAACAGGGATGGTGCAGGGGCAGTAACAGGGCTATACATTGGAGAAGGGGCAACAACAGGCACAGGAGCAGGGGCAAGGATGGATAGGGGCTGGGATGGGGGAACATACGCCGGTAGTGATTCTGGCGGGCTAGGGTCCACCGGAAGGAATGGGGATAGTGAGATCGAGGTAGGGGCAGGGGTGACTTCCACTGGTTTGGACACACCTTTACAATGACAGCCTCCTGTTCTGGCTCGTCCTGGGAAGCCGGGAGCTCCGGTGTTGGATCAGTCTTCCTTGGCCTTCTCGTCTTCCCGAGCTACTCTTCTCCTTTTCCCCTCGCTCTCTTCCTCCTGCTCTCTACCCTGATGTCACACAAATAGAAATGTAATTGTGGGTCGTCATTATACACCTCCCGCAACTGGAATGTTTACACTTTGCAGCTGATTACGTTGATAAGCTTGGCGATATTCATTCATGCATTGTTGATAGTGCAAAGTCCTTGATCTAAATGTATGGTGCCAATAGTTGGAAACGCCTAGGCAACCTTTGGTTTCCTCTGGCTTCATATTGGACAATATGGGCTGGAAGACCGATAGGCAGCCAAATACGATTTATCAAATATATTGTTTCATGTACACAATTTATTTATGCAATGTATAACCATCTATTACTATTTTCTGGTCTTACATTCTTTAAACATACAAAAACATAAAGTCATGTTAAGTGGCTTTTCAGCCAAACTTATTTAAGCACGTAAGCAAGCACTRGAGTAAGCCAATAAGGACAAAGGGCTTGGCAGCTGTATTGAAGCCCACATAGTCCACTCAAGTTTCTAGTTAAAYACATTTGTCGGCTGAAGCACAAAACCGTCATTAGTGGTTCAAATCTAAGCCTCTTCCTCTTCCATTACTAGTTCTGCACCTCTTCTTAATGTCTACATTTACCCATAAACCCACTGGTTAATCGCCTTCTCCTCGGCCTCTGCCTTTCTTTTCTTGAGAAGGTCTCTGTCTCTTAGCCGCCGCTGGATCCCACCTGTAACACCGACCAACATACACCAGTCAGCCAGTCAGTCAGCTATCAACAACAGACAGGACACTTCACTCTCAATCCTCATTTGAATTCTATTACATCAATAGTCAGAGTGTAAGACACATTTAGTTAATATCATAATAAACTGACAATGGTTCAATAAAAATTGGGTTACTTAGGCACTTTGTTTCATTATGATTTTGTTCACTGTCCTCTCTGT
>NC_036873.1:442856-458368 GCF_002910315.2 Salvelinus sp. IW2-2015
GTCCCCTCTTCTGACGGTACACTGGTGGTCCCCTCTTCTGACGGTACACTGGTGGTCCCCTCTTCTGACGGTACACTGGTGGTCCCCTCTTCTGATGGTACACTGGCGCTCTCAGGTTGGACGCCAGAGTCATAAGTATTCGTGTCAATGTCCAGTCTACTGTGTGGGGAGTCATAGTCAGAGATGTAGGGTTTGATATCGAGGACAGGGGTGCCTGCGATCATGTCTATCTCACTCAGATGAAGTGTGTCACCTTAAAGTAGAAAGTGAACTGTTTATTTCATAAAATACACCAATCCACATAGCAGGCAGTTCGACACTGAACAATAGTGTGCCTATGGCTTAGCAATTATGGGGACAATAAGGCTAAGCGTACCTGCAATAATGTCGGACACACCCACAAACTCACTCTCTCACACACACAATGTACTGCTCAATCTGAAATGAGACTCTGCAACATTCTGGGGATTATATATTTGGGGACGCACCTTTAGACGGAGCACCGTCACACTGCGCAGAAAAGCAAAGCAATTCGAGCTGTTTTTGGCGACTGATACTAACCTGTGACTCTGTCCAGCTTGGCCAGGGTCAGACCCAGGGCGTTGGGCCGGTGGGGGCTACGTGTGGAGTACACCCCAACCCTCTGGCCGTTCAGTCTGGGTGGCTTCACCTTAGCCTTATAACTCAGGTGGCCGTTCTTATGGAACAGGAAGATGATCCTGGAAATGGAATGAGTGAAAGCAGGCTAATGTATTTATTGTACAAGTGTCGACAAATTGGGAATATTGGGATGTAAGTTGATCAAAACAGTTCATGACTAAGAAAATGATTGTGACATCCTTGATACGTTTAGCTAATGAGAGAACTGTCTTTGCAAAAAATACAGATTGTTTTATGTAGTACTGACATTGCTACCTTCTTAAWCAGCCTTAAGTTTAGCTAGCTACCCCCTCTACTAAGTTTGGCTCCCTATCCCAGTCTCTAGTACGTACCAGACATGAGAGTAGTTGTCCAGGCCGACCAGTGAGTGTTCAGGGTTGTTGAAGACACTCTGCTGGATCTGAAGGGTGGCCCTGGAGGSCCCACATATGGTTGGCTGTCTGGGGGTGCCATTCTTCACTGAGAAACAGGAGCTGATGTAACCTATGGGGACTGTCTGGATGGTCCCTGTGAAGGAGAAATTGMCATTTTCAAACAATGATTAAAGGTGCATTATCTAGCTTTGTGCCAGACCAAACATATTTCAGATAGAAATGCAAGCTATAGATCATGTCATTCTCATAGAAAATTATTCTCATTGYAAGCAAGTCTGATAAGCGGAAGATCCTTTGTGTGCGATATTTCTATATTGATTCTATAGTGAATAGAAGTTCTAATGAAGTGCCAGTCAGATAAAGCTAAACAATGATCAAGACAAGTTATGCGGGGAAGATATGAGAGGGATATAAGCGAGAAATCGAGTGCCTTAGCCAGCTACCTTTCTCAAGTGAATTCTGTGTCTCTAGTTCTGCCTGTGACCCCGGCTGACTCTTTGGAGATCGACTCTGGCCAATGTGTGTCAAAGCAGACTGGAGAGATGTCATGTGTTTTCGATGAGAACGAACAGCACTGTCCAACAATTGCCTGGGTGGGGGGGAACATTTTAATACCTGTGTTGACACATTGTGGTCAGCAGCATATAGTCAGTATGTAATACGAATAACGACTTAGCTAGATGTTTTTTTTTCAAGATGCCATGCTTTACATTATGCATTAATTTCATACCTGAGATTCTTGATTTCTTTTCGCATGACAGATATCTGCTGGTTGAGTTTGTTGACATGCTCGGTACAGTTGCAAGTGGCAGACATTTTGATAGTGTCTTGATTGCTTTGCTAGTTTGTCATTGATTAGATTAAATAATCAGAATTCATACAATAACATCTGATAATGTTGTAAAATATCAGAGATTGTTTATGCTGTCTAACAAAATTACACATCTCTGCTGAAATGCTTCCGCGCATGTGTATCGTCATTTCTAGCTGGCCAACCAGCAACTTACTAATGGAAAGCGGTGACTGACTGCTGTAGCAAGCATGCGCAAATGATTATGTAAATTGTGAAGCAAAACGTCAAACTGGTGTCCTGTTGGAGAGTTATGGATGAAACTCGTAGAAATAACTATTTTTCATGGTTGTCAGTTTAGAGAAATGTCAAAACAACATGTGTACTGTAATATTGAATATATATAATGACTCCTTCGAGATTGTTTCACTACTGTAAAAGGACAGCAGAGGGTAGTATTGAGGAACTGAGACTTGTTCTTATTTTGTAGATGATCATAACAAGGAGACAGTCATATTATCAACAAAGCATCACACCTTTATTATCATAGCGCTTATCTCAAATAAACCATTGGTATAAAAAAAAATCACAATTAGAAAACACAGTTACCAGAAATGATTAAATACAAATGTATTTTCAAATGCTGCCATATTTAGCTTGTACAAATCATTTATTAAATACAGACAGTGCAGTTCTTGCAACATAACAAATTTAGACACCATTCATGAAGCAAAAATAAATAAATCCATGGGTAGGTTTAAAGCTGGAATTCATGCATTTCGTTGTACATAACATTTCGTATCCATACTCTATGAGTTAACCAGTAAGGCAAAACTGCATCACCTCTCAAATGCACATGTTGACAGAATAGATTACTATGCATGTAATCTGTCTGTGTGCTATCAGAGGCCAGATCTGAGTGGATTTCAGAAGAAGTTTCTTGGTGGATGATCTTGTGAAGGAGCACCAGTGTAGAACCTGGGGAACGTAGAGAACACTCTATTCTGRTCAGGCACATTGACAGACGGCTCCTCACTTGAACCTATGACAGAAAGGTGGTTAGTTTAACATTTCTGATTATACTATATGTGACAAGATCATATCCCTCACAGCTAGATAACATCCCAATGAGCTCATTGGCCAGCCACTTCAGTATATTCAGAAGTCAAGTACATGACTGCAAAGAGACATCAATTAATTGATGCCATTAGTACCTTGATCAGTGCCCCGGTTGTTTTGAGATGGAGGGATGACTTCCTTCTCATCAGGACCCAAGTCCTCAATCAGCACCTGGTCCAGGGTGTCACTACCCTGGTCACTGCCTTCTGTGTACAGGGTCTCCAACAGGGATGGTGCAGGGGCAGTAACAGGGCTATACATTGGAGAAGGGGCAACAACAGGCACAGGAGCAGGGGCAAGGATAAGGATAGGGGCTGGGATGGGGGGAACATACGCCGGTAGTGATTCTGGCGGGCTAGGGTCCACCGGAAGGAATGGGGATAGTGAGATCYAGGTAGGGGCAGGGGTGACTTCCACTGGTTTGGACACCACCTTTACAATGACAGCCTCCTGTTCTGGCTCMTCCTGGGAAGCCGGGAGCTCCGGTGTTGGATCAGTCTTCCTTGGCCTTCCTCGTCTTCCCGAGCTACTCTTCTCCTRTCTTCCCCTCGCTCTCTTCCTCCTGCTCTCTACCCTGATGTCACACAAATAGAAATGTAATTGTGGGTCGTCATTATACACRTCCCCGCAACTGGAATGTTTACACTTTGCAGCTGATTACGTTGATAAGCTTGGCGATATTCATTCATGCATTGTTGATAGTGCAAAGTCCTTGATCTAAATGTYTGGTGCCAATAGTTGGAAACGCCTAYGCAACCTTTGGTTTCCTCTGGCTTCATATTGGACAATATGGGCTGGAAGACCGATAGGCAGCCAAATACGATCATTATCAAATATATTGTTTCATGTACACAACTTTATTTATGCATGTATAACCATCTATTACTATTTTCTGGTCTACATTCTTTAAACATACAAAAACATAAAGTCATGTTAAGTGGCTTTTCAGCCAAACTTATTTAAGCACGTAAGCAAGCACTAGAGTAAGCAATAAGGACAAAGGGCTTGGCAGCTGTATTGAAGCCCACATAGTCCACTCAAGTTTCTAGTTAAATACATTTGTCGGCTGAAGCACAAAACCGTCATTAGTGGTTCAAAATCTAAGCCTCTTCTCTTCCATTTACTAGTTCTGCACCTCTTCTTAATGTCTACATTTACCCATAAACCCACTGGTTAATCGCCTTCTCCTCGGCCTCTGCCTTTCTTTTCTTGAGAAGGTCTCTGTCTCTTAGCCGCCGCTGGATCCCACCTGTAACACGACCAACATACACCAGTCAGCCAGTCAGTCAGCTATCAACAACAGACAGGACACTTCACTCTCAATCCTCATTTGAATTCTATTACATCAATAGTCAGAGTGTAAGACACATTTAGTTAATATCATAATAAACTGACAATGGTTCAATAAAAAATTGGGTTACTTAGGCACTTTGTTTCATTATGATTTTGTTCACTGTCCTCTCTGTACTTGATCAATTACTGGTTTATGCTGTGGTACAAAACTCTCTCCATATTTGAATGCTCCAGTAGTTTTAATGCTGTTGTATGATTTGTGTCAGAAATTGACTGCAAAACCAATGCAGCTATGTAGCAGCAGTTGTATAAACCATCAGCATACCAAAGTATAGGTGATAGTACATATTATACCATGGCATTGTTGAATACTCCTTCTGATTGGCTTGAAGGGCATTCTAGAGCATGCATTATTTCCCTATAACTCACTCTATATTTGCACGGTAGAATTCAATGGCTATAGTTCATTTTTACATTGTTTGAGCTGCTTTTGAAGAAAAGTTGAATTGAAAAAGTATTGTATAGGATGATTAGTACATGTTAGTACATGGTGTCTGGGACTACAAACATACAGTATGAGACACAAACAGACTTATGTCTGGACACAAACAGAGAACATCTACAGTAAAATTGTCTTCCAAATACATGTTCCTATTGAGTTGCAATCATCTTAGTGGTACATCTGTTTGGACAGAATCAACCATCAGTAAGTCCTTTGTGACCCAGTTTGCAGCAAATACATTGGCAGGAATATGCATGAATAGAGCCAATGTTAACAATAAAAGGACACTATGACATACTAATACTAGGACTAAGATAGTAACCTTTTCAGAGAACAGTGGTACATCTGAGAAATAATTGGATATTTCACTATAAAACACAGAATAGAGACCATGTTCAGAGGTCATTTTACCTTGGTGTTCATTGGGATTTTTATATTCCAACTCTGGTTTCTCTTAATCGAACGTCCCCTCCATTTTGCTCCTGTAGAAATTAATAATGTACCTTGTTGAGAGGGGCAAGCGAGCAGAGAGGGGTAAAAACGTTGAGAAAAAATGATGTCTCTTTGCAAGTCCCGCCCCAGAAAATCATTATCTGGTTAACCATTACCATAGCCCTGGAAGAGTTCTTATGGCTCAGCTCTTATCGTATTTGTAAAGGTGGAGGAGTTGGCACAAAACGGGCATAAAAGCAGGCCATGTTGCTGGCTGTGTGTGTGTGTGTGTGTGTGTGGTGTGTGTGTGTGTGTGTGGTGTGTGTGTGTGTGTGTGTGTTGTGGTGTGTGTGTGTGGGTGTGTGTGTGTGCGAGAGAGAGAGAGAGTTGTCATGGGGCTACCTATACAGCTGTGTGTGTCTGAGAATAGCTAGCAGCACACAGTATAAATAAAAGGTGCAGAGTGTGTCACTGGTGCTCAGGAAGAGAGAATAACTGAATTCAGGCAAATTCTCCCTCTGTGTTTATGCAATATTCCAGTCAGTGATATGAGGAGCACAGTAGGGGTTCAACAAAGAGGAAATAAAGCCCAGAGGGACTGAGGCAGACAGTGTAGGTAGGCTAGCTAGCTTGAGTCACACTTTTGAGTATAGACTGTGTGCAGCTCGTTAGAAGGGTATAGCCATACATGAACACATTCCGGAAGGCTCCACGGCCTACATCCGCCCTACATAGATGTGTTTGACTTGGACTGAAAAAGGTGCCGGCCGGTACTCACTTGGGTGACGGTACTGTTTATATTTAGGTGCAGAAGTTCCAACAATACTTTTGAGCTAATATTCTTTAAGAGGAACAGGAGCTCAAGCATAGAACATTTGAGGTGCCGATACTCAGCTCTGGGGAGCTCCTTCCAAGTCAAACACTGAATACATAGTCTACATACTTTAGGCCATGTATTTTTCTCTTTCGAAAACTACAGTGCGGAGAAAATGTATCCTATATACCAGATTCACTGGAACTACAGTATACATTCCTATAAGTTGGAAAGTAAACACAATGTCCTCCAATCCATTCACTGAATACTATCTAGTCTGACAAAAAGATAACTTTATGGCTGTTGTTTTTTTCTTTCTCACAAAGGAAGAACATAGACACAAAACCTTGAAATACCGACATGTTTTGTTTTGAATCTGGCGGCAAAAGTAGCACCCCTACCTGCGCCTCAGGGTCTTCTACAGTAGAGTGAAGGCATAACCATCTTATCTCATCGCAAGGGAGCTGCTCATTCTCTGGCGTGTTCTCAATCTTCTCCCTGCACATTGAAGCCTCGGCTTGCTGTGTCTGAGCCAGTGAGCCTCTCTGGAAGCCACCTGCTTCACTAAGAGCAAATAAGACTCAACTGCCTATCAGTCTTCAGTCGGCACAGTGCTACTAAGAGGCCTATACTTGATTACTGTACTTAGTGTCAAATAGAATTTCTCAAACAATAATTTACAACAACTTAGTAGACGGCCAAGTACTTTGTTAGCCATTGAAAATCTAAGTAAACCATAGCCTAAACAGTTAATTATGGGAGACTAGCAACTTCCAATGCAAGGCCACAAAGAGTACTGCCTACAAATACTTATGGACTACCAGATATGTGACACCTCCTCTATTTTCATCTTCAGCTTTGGAGGGGAGTTTGACAATGACACTTATGCAGAACATGCAAAGCAATAGAGATCAACCAAAAAAGTTACTCAATGTGCAACAAATGAGGACACACACACATACACAAACCTACTTGAAAAATGCATGTTGAGGAAAATCAGTTTGCTGGGTCCTGCTGTCAAAAATCAAAGCAACTAACACACTAAACAATTCCATAGATATTATACTCAGCCGGTTCACAATAATGTACCCCCTTCTGTCTCTTTAAGTGGCAATCTGCACCTGTTACATTCCATTTTTGGATGTATAAATTAATGATTTGTACCCATTGATTCTTGAAGAATTAATTTATAAATGCCTCATGAGCTTAGTTCAACTATCCTACCCCATCAGAAACCAAAATATAAGCTTTTTTTACTCCAATGTTTGTAAACTAAGTAGCCTCAAAACATGTTTAAAATTATAATTTTGATTTCATGGCTGGTCAGTCCTTGCATCCATACCTCTGTCTATGAATTGAGAGTGGTTACATTTCTCCCTCAGCCGTTTACTAAAACAGGGGCAGCGAAAAAACACTCTGTTATTGTTTCCACTGCTGATTGCCCCTTTAAAGGCTTGCACATATTTCTAAGCAATCGATTAGATAAGCAGATACAGTCAGAGAGGAGAGAAGTCACCCACACACACCCATAATGCATGATAACCTCATGAGTTTGAGGAGGTTGTACAAAGACATTGCAGTGCCCTCTCCTGGTAAATACTTTCTATTACCGATTACCATGTTCAAAACATGGTTGAAATATACAGCATAGTACAGTAGGGCCTGTAATGGTATTTATTTTAGCAACTTCCATAGTTGCATTCATATCCAAGATACAAAACTGCTGTTTTCATGTTTTACATATTGTGATTTAAAAGCTGTGATTACAATTTTACAAATGTTACCACCATATTAATTAAAATCCACACCAAAATAGAAACACATAGCTATCTCAAGCATAGTAGTTGTATAGGTACCGTTAGTCTTGAATAGGACACACGTTGGTGACCTGACTAGATCCTACAAAAGGCTTTTGTAGAGATGCACTTAGAGATGCAAGAGACTCTTTCATTGAAAAATAAAAAATGTAAATAAATAAATTGGCTTGTTGATGAATATCAATTTTCACTAAGGTAATTTGTTGCTGGTTCATAATTGCCATAGGTGTAAGTGTTTCTTGTTCTGACAGAGAGAGAAGGTGCTCTTTGGTGGTAGRGGGAGGCACACRGGTGTGTTCTTCRGCTTCAGGGATCTTGCGTCTCTATGCAGGAAGCGTAAGGGAGAAGTACCCCATCACGGTGTGCATATACAATGCTCCCTTCACTGTAAACCAAATAAACGCACTCTACCTACCGGTTCTAATAAAAGGMCAAATTGTATGAGATTGTCGGGKATCTTCATATTGCTTGAGATGCTGATTATTGGTAAATGAAATAAGTGTACACACATTAAATAGGGTGTAATGTTTATTGAGCATATGTACATTAGGACAACAATGTCATGTGTTTAGGTTACGTTGAAATGTACTGATAAACAAAGAATGCTATGAAATTWATTTGCCGCTGCCTTGTCAACAGGTATCTTAATAATTAATTTCAAAATAAGGCCTTTTAAATAATACAATAATTAGGTGGTTGCTTGGGTTTGTCCTGTTTCACACATGTATATTATTATTATAGTATTATTATATATATTATACACGTGTGAAATGGAAATGTACTTTTTGCATATCCCAAATCCCCCTTAGACACCCTCGAAGAGTGGGGTCAAGGCTGGGAGGAGGGGAGCTCAAACATCTCTGCTGTAGATAGATAAGTAAATAATAGTTCTGATTTCATTTGTTTTTTCTTTAGAACTCATTGCAATGATTTCTGATTATGTAATCAATTGATTTATTAAATATGTTTAAAATAATCTCCGAATTACAGAATTACAAACTGGTTATTTTTATAAAAAATAATCAGATAAAAAGACTGACAAAAAACATTTGTTTAAACTTAGAATTGTACATAATACATCACTTTTCACCCCAGAAATAAATCGCARCCCAGTTGTTTCATGGCAGCGTCATGTTTTGTGACTGCAATGCCTGTTTAACGGCAGTGAGCGTTTCTGACCAGAGATGGCGCTATTGAGAATATATTTTGTTTTAGTCCCGTTTCCCTCCATGGTTTCTCCTCTCCGCGGGTAACTTGGCGTTTGGCTCAGTTCATTATACAGTCCCATATTCTTCCTCCATTAGGGCATCTCTCTGCCTTTGGACTGAATATAAATTACACCGACACACAAGAGAAAAGTTCAACTTTCGTAGGGCGAGATGGACATGAAAAAGAGGATCCACTTGGAACTAAGAAACAGGACCCCATCTGATGTAAGTCGTGCCTTTTAAACCAAACCTTTAGTTTTCTGGCTAGCTTGCTACTTTTTTGCTTTCCAAGTGACCTGTGTAGCTAATGGTGACCACATGGACTTAATGTTTCTCATTTATTAATAGAGCAGAAAATACTTAACRGTAACAAGCTACATTACACTGTCCCCGTTGGGGCGTGAGGGGGAACAAGACAATATTCAATCGTTACTTTCGAAAGGCGATTATTTTTTGCTTTCTGGCATTATTGCAGTGTTAACAGTTTCACAGTCACTGGGTAGATGTTGCACACACACGGTTCGAATGCAACAACGTTGTCTCAATTATTTGTTAACTTCTACATCTGTGTTGTAGGAGACGTGTTTTTCCACGATGCGTTAGACATTGACCCATTTGGACGGATGTGGTTTATTTATATAGACCTTGGTAGCCATGTTTGTTGCTAGCATAAATTCTAAAATGGGGCGCCTTTATTACAATGCACTTTAATCCACAACAATAATCAAAAATTAAGTTTATGCCCCTACTTTTGTGATATCATTCATGAGATCACTGGTGGCTTCTTTTCGACATTTTCCACGAATTGGGTAGGGACACATTAGATAGCTAGCTAGCAAGCAAACAAAATTAGTCAATAACGTTTGTTCTCACGACTCATGCACATCTTGTAGGCTACAACTGCTACTATTACATCCCCTTTTCGCAATATGTAACGTTTATATTACTTGCTAAGAATCAACTGAAGTTGAGGGAATTAGCCAGCTACAATGTCGCCGATGATCTAACGTTGCATGCCTACCCTAACATTCCGTCAAATATTATTGTTCYARTTGAGATTCAMAAACTAAATAATTTCCCGCAAATTAAAGCTGATTTGTTACAATGTTGCTAATTCGCAGCGGCCAGCGAATGTTTGGTTCCCGCCATATTATTCCCCACAACTACCACGAAAGCAAACGAAATACTTATTGAAACTGGCAAACCTCCACGTTCAGATTCGGTATTTTGTATGTTAATAATTTAAAATGTCTAATGCTTAGGCTACCGACAATCTCCGAATAACGTGTTGGTCGTCGGCTCGTGCAATAGCCTGCCTGAATGACACGAGACAGAGGAAACTGCGTTCGGTGCGTGGGTTGCTAAAACTCGACGTTGACGCTCTCTGGCTTTCATGCAAACATTGATAAAAGTATTCTACATTGAAAGTTAATTTTAAGGGATGATTTTACGTAATTACTGCATGTAAACAGTCATCCATCTCCGGAGAGTTTAGAGAACTCTGCATACTGTTTCTCAGGAATCGCCATGTTGTCATTCTGCCGTCTTTGAAGCTCTGGAGAAATGAGGCTCCATCTTTGTTTGACTAATTTCCGTTCTGAATATTTCCTTCGACGTTGTTTACGAAACGGTGATATAATGTAACAAACTGTCATATCGGTCGTTCGCTCGACGACTAGGCGATCCATTTCCCCAATAAATTCGATTTTAAAATAAAAAAGTGCATCTTTACAMGGTATATTCGCAATCCTTTCCATTGCTGTAGGGTAGGTAATGGCGGGCAGTCAGGCTTCTCTTGCAGGTCCTCAACTGCACAGCAGCGCTTAAAAGGGCAATGGCTAGCCTGTAGCGAGCTTGCTAACAAAAAGCATTGCATGTGTCATTAGTGACTGAACAGCGGGCAAGTGAAGGTAGAACTGTATTGTGCGGTTCTTCCTCGTGGCAGCTGGTTTAAAGAAACAACCGCGGTGCCTCGACATAAAACATCATGCAACCAAATACCTTTATTGATGACTCCACTCGACAGCCTTATCAATGTTTCACTTTTCATCAATGTTTCACTTTGCCAATGTGCAAATCATGATATTTGACGTTCAGCGTTAACTTTCTTCAACCCTTTTATCGAGTTTTGGTTGCGTAACGACTGTCCCTCACGTGAACTTTTTAAACGATGAGATTMTGTTGTGAGGAATTGAAAGGTTGCAAGTATTCATACATAAATCAGGAAAACGTCAGAGTAACAACCACTCCTGTCATTGAGATCCATATTTTGTGTATTGACCTTTTTCAATCATGAAGTTTAGATTCAATCGTAGTTTTTGTTGTTGTATCAATGCCTCAAATGTTGTCAACATGTAACCATTCTTAACAGATTTTCCCACACCATTTTTGCATATATGCGTAAAATAACGCTTTTATAATATGTGTGCATCCTCAGTTTTAGTGTTTGTAGTGCATCTGTAAACAATGCATACATATGCTTTTCTTTGAATTACAATTTTACACATTTTTATAGGTACGAGAACTTGTCCTGGATAACTGCAGATCAAATGAAGGGAAAATTGAAGGTCTCACAGCAGAATTCGTCAATCTGGAATTCCTCAGTTTGATAAACGTTGGCCTAATCTCAGTCTCCAACCTTCCCAAACTTGGGAAACTCAAAAAGGTAATGTTTTTTTTTACACAAGTTACTTAGTTACAGTATTGTATGAGGCTGTTCCCCAGGCGAGCAAGACAGGAAATGGCGAAGAAGAGATCTCAATTAATTGTTTTCTGTTAATTGAACAAGCATGGAAAGTTGTTACACCCTTGACGATCTGTGAAATTATTTGGATTTTTACTAATTATCTTTGAAAGACAGGGTCACGAAAAGGGGACGTTTCTTTTTTTTGCTGAGTTTACAAGCTGGGCAATGTGGTGCATTCACGCTAAAAAAATGGTTCTGAATACTGGGTCCCCTCTCCTCCTGGAGTACAGCAAGTAACGGTGGAAAATCCCTGAAAAAGTAGACACTTTTGTTCTTAAAGAGCATTTTTGCCTATTAAAACTAAGTGTAAACTTTTCCCGGGACTTATCCCCATAATCACTGCTGGTTAGTGTTCAGGCACCCCAGGGCGAACTCGATCATTTATGGCACCCTTCCGGCCAACATCACCACTTTCTGGCCATCTTATGTTATGCAGCCACTCCCAGTGGCCTTGATGCGCTCTGTGACAGTCCTCAGTGTTAAGGCAACCCTGCTCCAGAGCCAGGTTCAACTTTATAATCCCTTGCTTAGGGGGAGATCCTTATGCCAGACCGCCACTGACTCCTTCACATTCATTATACTTATTTTCTTAAATTTGACATCGTTAAATATACACTAGAAAACAGGAAATGGGGGTTTGAACCCATAACCTCATGGATTGAAGGCACTACTCAACTCACAGCCATATTTTAAGGTTGACAATTTACTACCATCTGCATTATGGAATGTTTACTCACAAGTCTAATTCATTGGCTGATTCCTCCTGGTGACCTGGATGGAATTCTGTGATCTTCCTTAAGCCATCAGGAAGTCCCACCCAGTTGACTACTTCAAAATGCTGAAAGTCCTCAGTGGTGGTGCACAATGCTAAAACAGGCTTTTGGGGGCACTAGAATCCCTCAAATCTCTAGAGCACTCAAAGCAAAAAATTAGAATTGAACCAAATAACCTCTTTGCAACTCTCAAAGTCAAAGCATACAAAGAGAAGTGCGAACACATGGCAGCTTTGGGGTTAAAGTGGATTTCACATCTTCCCATTTTTTCTTCCCTCCATTCAAAATAATAAATGATGAGGTGCAACATGTCATCTTGTAAAGTGACATTTGAATTTCCATTCGAGGCTTGCTTAAGTAAAATTATATTCTATGTATTAGATAAATCGAGTCAGACTTTTCGCAGCGTTAACCTATTGCAATCCAAATTTGCCAGAGTGGGGAGACGAGAGCGATTGCACTTTAACTCAGATTCATTCAACTCTAGATGTGACAAGAGAAAAGTATGGCAGGAGAGCAAAGCGCAAAATTGTAACATTTATTTACAAAGTAGTTTGGTCATACAGGAAGTAAAAATGTAGCTACAACCTTGATTTGTGCAACAGGCGGCCACAAAATCATAGCTCGCTCATCACACAGCTGCTTATAGCATAATTTTATGGGGGGGATAGGAACGAAAAATAAAACAAAGACAAAAGAAGAGGGGAAGAAATATAAACCAACAACATAAAATATAAATTCAGAGTTCATCCAACAAAATTAAAAAAGCACAGACCCAAAACTAGATACCAGTCCCAAAGTCCTCACACAGGTATAACATAAAGGGGGAGTTGACAGTGAAATTGTGGAATGCGGAGTGGTGCCTGCTTGAGAACTTGGGAATAGCTCTCGGTCCATCGGGGAGAGCAGCCTCCACTCGGACCACCCATCCAGTACAGTCTTTCCCACACGGGACTACAAGCTGGGGGAGAGACGTGGCGTAGGCAGGGTGTAAGGGTGGAGAGGGAACGGGTTGGTAATTGACAGCCTCTTGTTTTTTGCTCTATAGTCGTCCTCGTCGTCATCATCATCGTCATCTTCATCAATCGGGTTCTCGCTTTCTCTTCTCGCCTTTGACAGCCTCAACTTCTAGGGAAGTGAGAAAGAGTTATTACACTGTACTTAGTAAAGTATCCAAAGTTAAACTTTTTAACATGAGTTTCGACATGCGCTTGTGAAAAAAAGTATGACAATGACATAACCCTCTTCATCCTCTCCTCATCCTCCTCATCTTCAACTTCACCATCAATGCCAAGGTCTTCCTCCTGGAGAGAAGGGACAGAGCAGGTCAGAATCAACAATATCCCCTGTTGATCTTTCAACTATTGAGTCAAACAAACCAAAAAGGGGTTTACCTCCTCATCGGTGGCGCTGACCTCATCTTCCTCCTCTCCTTCTACTCCTCTTCATCGTCATCATCCTCCTCATCAAAGTCTTCCTCTCTCCCTATCTTCTAAAAACAAATAAATACATCACATTTGATTCAGAGCAAGTGAATAATTTATCTGAGCAACACAAAAACCTTTCAATATAGAAATTCAACAAACATTTAGATATAATACATGGGAAGGTTGTGCAGGACTATGGTAGACGAAGGAATCAATCTCTCTTTTCAAGATGTTAAAGAGTATTTATCTGTCAAGTTCAGTGTATTATGTCTGTTGCAACAGTGTGTTATGTGAAAATGTGATCATATTATAAATTGTATTTTTATGTTAAGGACTCTTGGTAGATTAGTCCAATCAGGACTAAAAGATTCCTAATAATATCTAATCAATCCATTGTCAGTTATCACATGCCGACAAAACCGTACAAATACACAATAAAATTCCCTTGCATGACAAAACACCCACGATATACTAATATGGATTGTAATGCCATTTAGCAGATGCTTTTTTTCAAAGGACTTGTCACGGAGCATACATTTTATGTATGGGTGATCCCGGGAATCGAACCTACTATCCTGACGTTGCAAGCGTCATGGGCTAACAACTGAGCTACAGAAGACCCCCATTCAACTCACATCTGCATATTCCTCATATTCCCTCAAAACACACAAAAAAATGGATGCCCACCCTCATCCTCGTCATCGTACACCCGTCGACCTCTCCGTCCGAGTCGGATGCCTCTCGGTCCTCCACATCGTACCGTCCAGGTAGGTGAGCTGAGGGAGCAGCTTGAAACACATCTCCCTGTAGTCATTCAGGTTGGTCACCTCACAGTTGAACAGGTCCAGAGACTTCAGGCTGTCCAGCTTTTTTGTGGGACCAAATGGGTGTAGGGTAATTAGGGTGTGAAAAAACACTGGCGAATAAATCTAATTTGATTTTAGAGCACACCTTTTGCCCATATAGGCTAGCAAACAATTTTGACTAGAGCCACATAGGGAAACAAATCAGAAATTAGTATAAAACAAACTCTCCTGCAACTATACAAGGAATAGTGTCATTTGAGGCATAGCCTGAGACAATGAGATGGTGTCGCACTGTATTGTGCTCTACCGGGAGTTTGGTGTACCTACCAAAGGTTCCAACGTACTGATGTCTTTCAGTTTGTTCCCTTAGATTTAGATGTGTGAGGTTGGGGAGTTTCTCTGCTAGCACGTCAAGGCCACCAAGATTCTGTTGTCACTGAGTTCCAACTGCAACATAATGTGAAGACATATCAGTCACCTCTGTCAACACACAAAAAACTCCCAAGCAAGTAACAGTCTTTCAGAAAACAATGACTATGCCCTAAATGGAACCCTATTCCTTACATAACAGTGCACTACTTTTGACAAGGGCCCTCAATAGTGCACTATGGAATAGGTTGCCATTAGGAATGCATACAATGGCCTTTCTATACCCCCAGGCAGAATTTACATTTTTTTTAAAGGAGTCAACAAAAAACGTTCTTCTGTCTGGACAATTGCTCCTTTATGATCTAGTTTCAGATTGCATTAT
>NC_036873.1:459885-460981 GCF_002910315.2 Salvelinus sp. IW2-2015
GAGGACATTTCTTTTTTTGCTGAGTTTATACGAACCTACAACCTTGTGCTCCAGGGGGGACCAGCCTTTCCACAGGATGCCCATTCACACTTCAAACTGTTCTCTGCATTAATGTGATATGAAGAAATGCTGAAATAGGGAAAAGAGGAGAGGGTTTGATAGAGGACTCATCTTTGTATCTGTGCCATTATAGTGTCTGTGACAGCATGGGCAGCGCCATTGAGGCTATCTCCATTTTAAAGAGGTACATTTTCTTATTCTGCATTGGCTGATTGCTCCCAACTTATAGGAAGCCCTACCCAGTTGACTACTTTAAATGGTGGAAGCCCTCAATGGCAATGTCCATGTTGAAACAGGTCATATCTGTAACCCAGAGGTAATCCCTGTTGCTGCCTTAGCCAATCAGAGGGATAGTAGGGGAAGTGAAGGGAACAAATGACAATAGGCGTGGGGCAGAGACATTTGTATAGTGAGTACCGTGTGTCAGAGTAGTTTAGGGTGAGCTCAGATAGCGACCCTAGATTCGAAACGTCATCTGGCTAATTAGAAAAGCGATCCTTCTGTTTCTCACCACTGCACTGAATGCGGACCGTTCTCGCCTGCATTGGGACTCCTGCTCCAGAAGCCACACACACAAACACGAAGCACAGGCCTGCAACGTAGTAAAATGTATTACATTACAGAGCTCTGTACCCGTTTTTTAAAGGTTGCAACCGTTTTGACTGTTATTGAATGTGTATGCTTTTACATGTATGGTGAATGACAGTGATATGGTTTTAAGTCTATTGGTTGACTTGGTGCCATACTGACTGGTTTATGTTTACCCGCAATTTAATATCTTATATGATTTMTGAATATGTCTATTTACTGAGAGAGGTGTTGCTTTTCCATAYTTAATATAATTTCTGAAATGAGAAATGTTGCTGTGTGCATTTTGTTTCTGTGTGTCTGATAACGGGTCAGGTTAAACTAAGGGTATTTGAATAGCGAATTTGTATTTGTATTTATTATGGATCCCCATTAGCTGCTGCCAAGGCAGCAGCAGAACACACCTGGGGTTGAAAATGAGAACACACCTGGGGTCGAGAATGAGAAC
>NC_036873.1:463109-467242 GCF_002910315.2 Salvelinus sp. IW2-2015
CTCAGAGGGTTTTCTTTAATGGAAACATATCTAATGTCAAACATGTAAAGTGTGGTGTACCGCAGGACAACTCTCTAGGCCCTCTACTCTTTCTATTTTTAACCAATGACCTGCCATTGGCATTAAACAAAGCATATGTGTCCATGTATGCTGATGATTCAACCCTATGCAAATCAGCAACCACAGCTAATGAAGTCACTGCAACCCTTACAAAGAGTTGCAGTCTGTTTTGGAATGGGTGGCCAGTAATAAACTAGTCCTGAACATCTCTAAAAGTAAGAGCATTATATTTGGTACAAATCATTCCCTACATTCTAGACCTCAGCTGAATCTGGGAATTAATGGTGTGGCTGTTGAACAAGTTGAGACTAAATTACTTGGATGTTACCTTCGATTGTAAACTGTCATGGTCAAAACATATAGATTCAATGGTTGCAAAGATGGGGAGAGGTCTGTCCGTAATAAAGAGATGCTCTGCTTTTTTGACAACACATTCCACAAAGCAAATCCTGCAGGCTCTAGTTTAGTCTTATCTTGATTATTGTCCAGTCATATGGTCAAGTGCTGCAAAGAAATTCCTAGTTAAGCTGCAGCTGGCCCAGAACAGAGCAGCACGTCTTGCTCTTCATTGTAATCAGAGGGCTAATATTCATACTATGCATGGCAGTCTCTCTTGGTTAAGAGTTAAGGAAATACTTACTGCTTCACTTCTTGTTTTTATAAGAAACATTAATGTGTTGTAAATTCCAAATTGTTTGCATAGTCAACTAACACACAGCACTGACACACACACTTACCCCACCAGACATGCCACCAGGGGTCTTTTCACAGTCCCCAGGTCCAGAACAAATTCAAGGAAACGTACAGTATTATACACAGCCATGACTGCATGGAAGTCCCTTCCATCTTATATAGAGYAAGTGAACAGAAAACCTGGTTTCAAACAACAAATAAAGCAACACCTCATGGCACAACGCCTCTCCCCATGTGACCTACTTGTTGTGTGTATGTACTAACATGTGTACACACACACACACACACACATCACACCACATGTAAATTGTGTAAAGTATTTTGTCTTGTATGTGCCGGAACCCACAGGAAGACCTAGATGTTCGTCATATGGGGATCCTAATAGAATTCAAATCAAACTACTTGACTGCCCTAGTTGAATCGGTCTACTGGTTTGGTCCAACAACTTCTGTAATGCATAGGCCCCCCTTTCCTCAGTTCAAAGTATTATGGGATATCAGCTATGAGTGCCTCTTCCGAGGCGCCAGTGGTTCCTATAGGCACTATGCATCGGCAAGTGCGCCTAGCCGGTGGCCACTAGAGATCCTGCGTTCGAGTCCAGGCTCTGTCGCAGCCCGGCTGCGACCGCGGAGGAACAACCAGGGGCTGGACCACACACAGATATTGGCCAAGCGCACACGACAGGGGTTAGGGGAGAGGTTTGGACTCGGCTGAGCTGATGTGACCTTGTCTCAGACGCTGCACTAGGCGACCACTGGGTTGGTGCCGGTGCGTCAGAGCACGCTGACATGAGGCTTTCAGTCCAGGGTGCTAACAAGGTGTATTCCTCCAGACAACACATTGTGTGTGCTGGCTTTCCACTGTTACTAGTGGGGGGCCATTGCCGTCAAGCAATAGGCAGTAGCGGCTTTGGATATGAGTTGTGTTCGAGAGGACGAAACCCACGGCAAATTTCGCGCCTTTACAGCCTCTCCGTACGGCGAGTTGACAGGACGAGTTGAGGACAAGTACGTGACAACTACCACATTGGGGAAGAAAAAGGGGTAAAAAGAAAAAAGATATGGATAAGATATAACTTGTCTGTTACCTGGGCCCTAATACATACGGGTCTATCGTCCCACAAAGCGGCACGGGTGGGTGTCTACTCCCGCCATCCTTTCTTTGGCATGGTAGCGATACCATTTCTTCATTATGTGACGTCACCACCTGTATGCAATTGGAAAAACGATGCTATTGCTTACTAAGGCCTCATGCCTATGAATGTGCATATGCCGATCTCGAAGACAACACCGATATAAAGGCAACCGCGGATGTCACGTGTCTTTACGATTCAGCTGTACACTTGTAACCACCTAAGCATTACGAAAACTGATTTTAAATCAAATTAAAACCTCACAGTAGCAAAGTTAACGCGCATTCCAGGGTTGACAAACAGTGGACACTTCTCACTTGACCTCGATAAAAAATTCCCTTGCTTGTGGGCTAACAACAACACAAAGATGCCACCTGCTGGAGGGGAGTAGATTTTCCGCGTATCTGGCATCTCCCTCTTCGTACCTTTGTCAATATGCATCGACTTGAACCATAGAGGATAGGATTGATGAAGGTGAAGGCTAGTGCACAAAAGAGCCCGTTTAGCGATGGGAAGCAGCGCATTGAAGGACTTTCGACAATTTGTGAACGTAGTTCAACTGGGGTGGAGACTTCAAACTGCGGTATCCAAAAGCAACTTTGGAAAAAATAGCGTATAAACTAGGTCCAAATGTAATGTTTTCACCTTATGCTTTTGTTATTTTCTACACCTGATGTATTTTCTTGATATCGTACGTGAAAAACAGATATTGAACATTAACAGGAATCAAAATGTAGAAGTAATTTTCATAAATTGTTCACCGTGTACGTTTGTGTGAACACTAATAGTATAATATTGTGTCTGAAACGACACGTTCTCATAATACCTATACAAAAGAAAACTAAAATTGCAGCTTGTTTTCTTAGGCACAGTAAGGCTCAGTCATGATATTGGCCAAGCAGAAATCCCTCAATTTGTTCAACTTATTTATACAGACATCTTGTTTCCAGATGAGCAAGATAATGCGAGCTGCATCGTAGTGTATTTCCCTCCAAACTCTCGCTCTTTCCTACTGCTAAAATATTGCCTTCTGCTAAAAAGGTCATAAATGGGACACACACACAGTTTGGGGATTTAAAATGCCATCAAGGCCTGGAATGGGACTTTGTGATTTTGGTCTTTGACCTGTTATCTTTTCTGAAGAAAAATGGAGTTACAGTGTAGTCGGGAAGTCCACCAATGGCTTAAGAGAGGCCTAGGCACCAACAGTAGTAGGTACAAGGATGTGCATTGCCAAGATATCTAGCCATTGTAGTTGGCAGTAAATGCAAAAGGCTCTACAACAAAGACCTAGAAGACGTTATTGCTAAAGTAACACGTGCCAAGCTAGCTAGACAAGATTAGACTACATGCACTCCTACAGATACATCAGGATTACAATAAACAGATCGGTTTTCAGTTCTGTTTCTGTCTTCCCCCTAAGGTGCCATCGAGCGCAAGTATGTGCACGTCCATTCAGTCAAGTGACCATTTAAAAATGAGTGACCCTTTCAAATGGCCGAAATACTCTGGACTGAGCCTACATTGGCCTGCATATATGAGGGCGCTGACAAAAGCCTAAAAACCGAAACACATGTGCAGGGGCCCTGGCCCACTTAGTTGCAAATATTATCCAAGCATATGCAGTTACGTGTTAAATGTATTATTAATAGCTATCTATCACTAGTGCGTGGACAGTGGTTGGCTTGCCCTCATGCTGCTCTTGACCAACGGTGCAAAGTACTGCCTCTTCTATGGGAATTACGGGATGTCTTCTCCTATGAGCCTGCTCACAAGTGTTGAATATGCTCACAATGTATATTTTTGGCGCTATGTGTGCCGTGCTGCTGCGTAAAATGTCGATATTCAAGCTCAAACGTTGGTCCTCTTGCTTTGTCTTTGGGACAGGAGCAGTGTGCGTCTCTGCATCTGTTTCTAACTAACATATTATTGACTGCCACCAACTTACAGAGCCAGTTCAAATCCCATTTCTTGGCCATAGTATTTTCCTATCTTCAAAACTATCTATGAACCACCAAGTTAAGTACTTGTGATCAGCAGGAAGCGCTGGCGGCGATTGAAGCTACTGAGGAGGATGCGGCTAATTGTAATGGCTGGAATGGCAATAAATGACGATATTCAAACACATGCTTTGCCTTCTGTTACATTGTCATTCCATTCCAAGCCATTAAAATGAGCATGTCCTCCGACAGATCCTCCAAACCAGCCTCCTTCTGTAGTGATCACAAATGCAAATCTCTCTTCTTTT
>NC_036873.1:472076-479377 GCF_002910315.2 Salvelinus sp. IW2-2015
TAGCATGAACTAATACAACAGTTCGACTTGTTCTACAGTGCTCAGTAGATTGTGACTATATTGTGTTCTAGTGCTCAGTAGATTGTGACTACATTGTGTTCTAGTGCTCAGTAGATTGTGACCCTAGGTGTTCTGGTCGTCTGTGTTGGTGTGTCAGGGGTTCTTACCCTGCGAGGTACGATCATGGAGAGGGGTTCGATGAGGGCCTTGATCGTCACCAGTTTGTAGAACCTGAACACCTCACAGGAGCTCACGTCCAGGCCTCTCTTTGGCATGATACCTGAGGGTGGAGGGACACACACACACACACATACACACACACAGGAAGTTAGTAGCACTGCCTGTTTCTGACACCTTGACCAAACCGGCCCCACGTGTGTGCTTGTTGATTTTGTCTATCCTCACCAGACGTGTTCATGATAAGGAAGTTAAATACCAAAACCAATATTAATTTGGGGACAGGTCGAACACACATGAAACATTCATGGACATTTAGCTAGCTTGCTTTTGCTAACTAGTTTTTCCTGTGACATAAACATTTGAGTTATTATTTTACCTGAAATGCATATGGTCCTTTTTTTTTGCTGGATCTTTGTAGAATGTGGGCCCATCTCTACTCCAACAATTAATTCACAAATAAAAGGGGAAACCTAGTTCGTATTCTTTGATTAGCCCCTCCTCGTTCATCTTTCAATCCMCACGTGGGTTAGTATGCTCGTGAAAACCAAASAGTAGATGGGAGAGGCGGGACTTGTAGTGCGTCAAGCGTCTCAAATAGAACCATGTAGAGCCTGGCTACGCAGACGCTCGTTGATGCCGCGAGCAGTTTGGATGAAATGATTGAATAACAACTATGTTTACGTTTATTTAGCAACCCTCGCACACGCAACGTGGCCGGTCTAGTCAGCATCAGACAAACACTCCCATCTCAATCACGGTTTCATTGTTTGATACTGTCCATGTCCGCTGAGTTTGTTGATTTTAAGTCTTGCCAACAAGGGACTGCAACTTGACTTTGCGTCCTATTCAAGCCCTTCAACGGTGAGTAAGTTGTTCAACTCCAGAGACAGAGGATAAGAGCATTCTCTAAATGAATCAAATGTAAAAGGTAACTAGTGCCTCTGTTCCACCACTATGAACCCTAGTGCTTCTGTTGTTACTGCTGATGGTAGTATTATTCATGTCGTAAGGCATTGTCATCATAACGCATCACTGAAAGATCACCTTTTTGGCTAGTCAAATCAACTGGGTCATTTGCACATCTGGTTTGGTTGCATGTGCACACAGTGTGTGTGTGTGTGTGTGTGTGTGTGTGTGTGTGTGTGTGTGTGTGTGTGTGTGTGTGTGTGTGTGTGTGTGCGCGCGCGCGCGTGTGCGTGTGTGCGCGCGCGTGTGCGTGTGCTTACCCATTCCTTTCTGAGGAGTGTGCGAGCGGTACTCTGTGAGGAAGTGCATGTAGGGCTTCTCTGAGCTGATCTCATAGTACCGGATATTACCATCACCCTGAGAGAGACAGAGAGAGATGGAGATAGAGACATAGAGAGAAAGAGATGGGGAGAGAGAGAGAGAGAGAGATGGAAAGAGAGAGAGAGACAGAGAGAGAGACAGAGAGAGAGACAGAGAGGGAGAAAGAGAGAGACAGAGAGAGAGACAGAGAGAGGGGAGAAAGAAAGAAGAGACACACCAGTCAAACATGTAGGCAAACTCAAATACATTCAATAAATGTGTGTGCTCTTGTTTTCAAGAGTCAACCATTTAAAAACGTAGTAGAATTCATTCATACAGAAGACCTTGATGTCAATGAGTTGTGTCTCGACCAGCCATGTACCAGAGACCCACCTTCCCTGCTATGTAGAGCATGTGTGTGTTCTGGATCGTAGAAAGGAAAGAGCCACCCAGACGAACCATCTAGGTCCTCCTGTAACAAAGGCACATCTAGGTCCTCCTGTAGACGCACACACACAAAAAACACACACACACACACACACACACACACACACAACACACACACACACACACACACACACACACAACACACACACACACACACACACACACACACACACACACACACACACACACACACACACACACACACACGCGATTATATAATCAACTAAACTTGTTAAAACTCAAGGCAAGAACACCTTATTACTTCAATAAGAATGGAGGTTTCATTGAAGTGGGAGTAACATGAACATGTCTCCCAGTACAGAATTAAAAGGATTGACTGTTTAAAACCCTCTAATCCGTGTTGCAGTCATAATCTCCCCCCCCTCAGATACACACACACACAACATACATTGGTTGTTTTCAAATAAAATACTGGTTGTTGTGCAACAAACACATGCATGGAGGAATCCGATGATAAATGACATAACAAAACAGATACTATTTGTGTTTGGGGCTTTTGCATGAAAGCATCCCGCAGGATTTCTATTGTGAGATACACCCATTTGGCACCAGAGGGAGCCGTTGTTTGATCACAATAAGATGAAGTCACCACTAATTGACACTGATCTAAGGTCAGTTTTGAATTGGGGGAGTAAGCTGTTCCTAGCACGGTTCCTCAGGGTCAGCCTCTACCAAAGTACGATGAAGTTGCTCCTACACACTGATCTAAGGTCAGTTTTGAATTGGGGAGTAAGCTGTTTCCTAGCACGGTTCTCAGGGTCAGCCTCTACCAAAGTACGATGAAGTTGCTCCTACACACTGATCTAAGGTCAGTTTTGAATTGGGGGAGTAAGCTGTTCCTAGCACGGTTCTCAGGGTCAGCCTCTACCAAAAGTACGATGAAGTTGCTCCTACACACTGATCTAAGGTCAGTTTTGAATTGGGGGAGTAAGCTGTTCCTAGCAGGTTCTCAGGGTCAGCCTCTACAAAGTACGATGAAGTTGCTCCTACACACTGCTCTAAGGTCAGTTTTACATATCCTTAATGGTTGATATCAGCGATTGTGGGTGGACAGCTAATCCTAGCAGTGTGGTTATGTACCTGGTCTCAGAGTCCCATCTGTGAACATGTAAACTGACCCTAGATCTGTGCCTAAGGGCAGCCTCTATCAGTAGTGTGGTTGTGTACCTGGTCCCAAGAGCCCATCTGTCTGTGGTTCCAGCGGGAGCTGCCGGTGGACAGCAGCATATTGAGGTTCCCCAGGAACAGCACCTTGCTGGCTTTGTGGTTCTTACAGTTGGCCTCCTGAAAAAAAAACAGCAGGAAACAAACAAATCAAAAAACTAAAAAGGTCTATGACAAGAGGTTTATTTCTAAATGTTTTTATTGAGTCTATGTTTAACCAGATTGGTCAGAGATGAAATTATAATTTGAAGCAATGCCCCGGTCAGGAAGAAACATGGGTGGATAGATAACCCTACAGAGTTGTTTTAACTAATGTATTCACATTACATCACAGTATGTGAGATGTTATGGGTATCATGCTCCTGGGGTTTCAGTAGTTTTCAGAAGTAAACAGTCTATTGGCGTCTGTATAAACATTATATTTTAAACGTCAGCACATCGTGTCTGCACAATAGGTCTTTGCAATATCACTGTGTCACTATCTGCACAATTGCCACGTCAGCTGGTTTGAGGGGCGGAGAGGAGAGTGAGAACAGAGAGAACATGAGTCATGGGGTGGCTGGGTGGGTGGGTGTAGATCCCAGGGGTCTATGGGCGGCCGATGGGGAGGTGTCAGTTTAGGCTGTGTCTGGTGCTGGAGGGGCGTGGAAGGGCACAGGACAAGGAGAGAAGGAGAATCCTAAGCACCGTGTTGATATAAATAGTAATTCAATCACTGTTACCGAGGACAATAGCATTATGACAATTTTTTTTTATACTTGCATACAACTACAGACAAACACACAAACCCAGCAKCCCAYCCGTACAGACCTGTAGCAGGTTCCCAGTGCGTGACTCTAGAACTCTGATCTTCTTGTCCTTGCAGGASGTGGCCAGCCTGCTGCCATCTGTATTGAAGGACATGGAGAGCACCACGTCAGTGTGGTGGCTGATGGTCCGCACCGGGTTCTTTATCACCGCCTCAGGGCTGTCCAGGTTCCAGATCATCACCTGGGGAAGGACACACACATGCATGTTATCAAATCAGATACTGAAAGAACCCAAACAGATTGACAAAGGATTTTCAATTCTGTAACTCGACAGGCGAGCAGGGTGTGTGTGTGGGGTCCCGGGTGGCGCAGCAGTCTAAGGCACTGCATCTCAATGCTTGAGGCGTCACTACAGACCCTGGTTTGATTCCAGGCTGTATCACAACCGGCCGTGATTGGGAGAACCATAGGGTGATGCACAATTGGACCAGTGTCGTCCGGGTTAGGGTTTGGCAGGGGTAGGCCGCCATTGTAAATAAGAATTTGTTCTTAACTGACTTGCCTAGTTAAATAAAGGTAAAATGTGTGTGTTTTAGTTAGTTTCCACCTAGGGATGTGGCGGTCATGAAATTTTGTCAGCCGGTGATTGTGAAGCAAATAACTTCCGGTGTCACGGTAATTGACCGTTAATTAACATAAACACATTTAGCATCTGATAGAGACCTGATAGAGACCTTTGGAACATCTACATTTTAAAAAGTCTAATAAATCCATGTAATATAGCCTACACCATCACAATAAATCCATTATTTATTTTAGACAAGTCTAAAGAAGCATGATATGAAGAAAATGTAGTCTATTTCAGAAGAACAGAATAGCATACTCTGGGTTGTCCTTATTTTAGGCCCTGATCTGGCTATGCCATAGGGCTGTGGGCTACACAAGTTCATTTAGCAGACAAGATTTTCTTCGAATACGGTGGCATTATTTATAGTATGAAGAATACAATTGAACATAGCTGAATAAAACAGGATAGGATATTTTCTCCAAACGATTTGAGGGAGTGCGCACATGCGGCTATTCTGTGATGAGCGGTTAACAAAGAAACAGGTACTCCTATTTGCTTAATTTAGAGTTATTTATGTCATATGTGATACAAATGTTGGGATATATGTTTAGATGTTCAAAACATTCTAAGGCTGCATGATGCGACTAACGATGATTTGAAAAAAGTCACATGAAAGGCATGAGCTCTGCTTTGTTTTTTGCGCAGGCTGTACATCAGTCTCTCATTCACAATTTGACAAGCACTTGATAATGCCTCGAATTTCCCGGCTGCATCCCCTTTGTGTGGCTGTAATGCCCCCTAAAAAAATCCATGCCTTTTACCGCCAGTGGCCTTTGTGCACTTGGGCTGGATATAATAATTATAATTCCCTCCTCCCAGCTGYGTGCTGAAGCACCTCTCACTCACATGGCTCTCCGTCACGTGATTGGGTCTTTCTCACAGGCTACAAGTGAAGACAGACACATTGTGGACGCAACTGCGGTGCATATTGAAGATATTGGAAGAACTGTCCAAATTTACTTTTTGTCAGCCAACACGATGAGTAGACCTAAAGAACAGCAAAAGCACTAGCCTATGTCAATCTACTATCCCCCATAGTACACAAGTTGACCTATTCTACTCTGTGCAAGAAATAAATATTCCAAACATAGTCTGGGACAGTTGTGGGATGCAATAAATCCTAAATTAATACAACCACTAGCATAAAAAAAAACTGTTTTAAGCAATGAGCCTGATGCAACAGATGATAACATTTAGCTTAAAAAGTTGATAAACTATTAAACTATTTCTTCACATTATAAGCACAGCAACGCACACACGGCAGTAGGCTGTAAGCGCAAATGTTCCATCAGCAAGAAAACACCATTCTCAAAAGTGACCACAAATGCGATTATGCACGTTTTATTATAAAGGTGCATTTTTATGGTGAAAAGTGGATTAATGAGCTTCATTTTAAGAAGTTATTTGGCCACTTCAGTTGTGATACAAACCTTATCAAAACATATAGGTCTATGGGCTAGGCTACATGAGGTGTGCTAGGATTTCAAAAAGTTGCCAAAAAAAGCATGTGCTGTTTCTTGCCTTACGCTGGGCATCATTGACAAGTGATAGGCTAATATTGTCACCCATCACACTATNATATAGGTCTATGGGCTAGGCTACATGAGGTGTGATACAAACCGTATCAAAACATATAGGTCTATGGGCTAGGCTACATGAGGTGTGATACAAACTGTATCAAAACATATAGGTCTATGGGCTAGGCTACATGAGGTGTGCGACTAGGATTTCAAAAAGTGCTGTTTCTTGCCTTACGCTGGGCATCATTGACAAGTGATAGGCTAATATTGTCACCCATCACACTATTGATTTAATTGTGTCTTTACCTGTACCGGAAGAAAATATGTAATCTATGCACTTAAATAGCGAATGGAGGACGCTTTTCCCGTGGTTCATTTTCATGCCAGCCAGGTAGGCTATACTCCTGTTGTAAAGAGAAGCAATGTGCTTAATATTAGGAAAGTTGAGAAATAAATATAGTAGGCCTAGCCTATAGAAAGCTGATGGGATCCTCCTCTATTAAATAGAGGCCATCAMTCTTGTTTTCTCACGCAATTGCATAGCCTATGGAAATGTTGCGCAACATAARCTCATGGGCTCTCATGAAGTGTTTGATTAGATTTTYGATTACATTTGCATTGACGTCTGAGTGATTAGACAAACAATAGAGTGCCGARTACCAGGCAGTTGTCAAGTTTGGTAGGCTACTAATGACCATCAGCAGCATCAGAGCTKGGAGAAGCCTAATTACCATGACTAAAAAGGTCACATGGAATTTGACAGCCGTCATGACTCGTGATCGCCGGTGCGGTAAAACGGTCACCGTAACAGCCCTATTTCCAACACATTTTACTTGCATTCTTATACTGTAAATTCCTACATGGGCGTCTAATATTCAAGTACTGAGGAGCTCAACAGATTGCCACGGAATCTTTAAAGGTCAACAAAGAGCAATGTTCATGTGTGGCAGATAGACAGTGATCGATTTGGGCTCCGGTCCAAGGCACTGCATCTCAGTTCTAGAGGCGTCACTACAGACCCTGGTTCGATTCCAGGCTGTATCATAACCAGGCGTGATAGGGAGTCCCATAGGGCGGCGCACAATTAGCCAAGCGTCGTTAGGGTTTGGCTGGGGTAGGCCGTCATTGTAAATAAGATTTTGTTCTTAAWTGACTTGCCTAGTTAAATAAAGCTTAAATAAAATAAAAATCGTGATGCTTACTGTTGCACTTTGCCAAGCAGATTAAGCTGCAGTAGAATGTGGTGACCCGTTTGGCTGCATTTCAACATTGATAGATTATTCCTGCCAACGCTATTTCCTGGTTAGCTGGAGTAGCTGTGAGGGT
>NC_036873.1:480014-492514 GCF_002910315.2 Salvelinus sp. IW2-2015
TGAGGTTGGTGTGTGTGTCGTGTGGTTTGGTTGGTGTGTGTGTGTGTGTGTGTGTGTGTGTGTGTGTGTGTGTGTGTGACTTTTTCACATTTTGTTGAGTTACAATGATTCAAATGGATTTGTCATTTTTTGTCAACGATCTACACAAAATACTTGAATGTCAAAGTGGAAGAAAAATTCTAACATTTTATTTTATTAATGGAAAATAAAACACTAATATATTTTGATTAGATAAGTATTCAACYCCCTGAATCACCTTTGGTAGCTATTAYAGCTGTAAGCCTTTCTGGGTAAGTCTCTAAGAGCTTTGCAYACCTGGATCGTACAATATTTCCCTATTCCCTATTATTMTTTTTAAAATTCTTCAAGCTCTGTCAAGTTGGTTGTTAATCATTGCTAGACAGCCATTTTCAAGTCTTGCCATATATTTTCAAGCCAATTGAAGTCAAAACTGTAACTAGGCCACTCAAGAACATTCAATGTTGTCTTAGTAAACTCCAGTGTATAGTTGGCCTTGCGTTTAGGTTATTGTCCTGCTGAAAGGTGTATTTGTCTCTCAGTGGCAGTTGGAAAGCAGACTGAATCAGGTTTTCCTCTTGAACTTTGCCTGTGCTTAGCTCTATCCCTTTTTCTTTTTATCAAAACAAATYCCCTTGCCRATGACAAGCATACCCACAAYATGCAGCCACCACTATGCTTGAAAGTATGAAGAGTGGTACTCAGTAATGTGTTGTGCTGGATTTTCTCCAAACATAATGCTTTGAATTCAGGACAAAAAGTTAATTTCTTAGCCACATTTTTAGCAGTATTACTTTAGTGCCTTATTGCAAACAGGATGTATGTTTTGGAATATTTTTATTCTGTACAGGCTTCCTTCTTTTCACTCTGTCATTTAGGTTAGTATTGTGGAGTAACTACAATGTTGTTGATCCATCCTCAGTTTTCTCCTATCACAGCCATTTAACTGGTTGAAATCTCTGAGCGGTTTCCTTCCTCTCTGTCAACTGAGTTAGGAAGGACACCTGTATCTTTGTAGTGATTGGGTGTATTGATACACCATCCAAAGTACCAATCTACCAATAGGTGCCCTTTTTTGCGAGGCATTGAAAAATCTTCCTGGTTTTTGAATACTTATTCAGTCAAGACATTTGAGCTTTTCATTTTGAATTAATTTGTAAAAATGTCTAAAAACACAATTCCACTTTGACATTATGGGGTATTGTGTGTAGATCAGTGACACAAAATCTCCATTGAATCCATTTTAAATTCAGGCTGTAACACAATAAAATGTGAAAAAAGTCAAGGGGTGTGAATACTTTCTGAAGGCACTGTATACATGAGCTTGTGTATCTGAGGGTTAGTGTGTGTGTGTTACCTGGTAGTCATAGCCAGTGCTGAAGAGCACATTGTTGGCAGTAGGGTGCCACTCGATGAGGCCCACCCTGCGGCTGTGACCCTGCAGCTCCTTCCACGGCACCGTCAGGTTCTTCAGCACACCATGGGGAGGGATGTCCCACACCTTCACCTGTTAGAGCCACACACACACACACACACACACACACACACACACACACACACACACACACAACCAACACACAAACAACACACACACACACACACAGACACACACACACACACACACACACACACACACACACACACAGACACACAGGCACCACAGGCACACAGGCAACAGGCAGGCACACAGGCACACCCACGTGCAGACACACAAATCACATGCACACACAAGGACACACACATAAAAAGTTACATACACACACTTCAAGCTAACCATTGACTAGAGCCAACTCACATGGCAGACTGAAAGGTGAGGAATTTGAGACCTGACCAGCGGCTAATTCATAACCACACAAAGAAGAGTTGTAACTCTCAAACATTGTTACAGGTGGTAGTACAGGTCAGGACTTCGAACAGCTATAACCTAGGCCCTCAGTTATCTTTGACTGTTTAAAAGATGTTGCTCTAACCCCAGTTGGTTACTTAGTCAGTGGTATGAATGAAATGGAAAAGTGATTTTGTGTGTGTGTGTGTGTGTACACTACTGACCGTGGAGTCCTCTGAGCAGGATGCTATGCAGAAGTCGTTGAAGGGGTTCCATTTGATGTCCAGTACGTTACCTCTGTGGCCTGACACTTTGGGGTGAAGGGGGTCCACCTTCCCTGTCTGAATAACACAGACAGACAGGGGGGGGGGGGGGGGGGGGGCAATAGAACATTACATCAGGCCTCACACTCCTGCCCTGAAGTCAGTGTGTGTTTGCAAGATTCCTAGGAGCCATGGGGTCAGGAGAAGGTGGAGCTAGAGTCTGAGGTTTGATATTATTCATCATTACATCAGGTAGAAATGTGTAGGCAGGATACAGACTATACATAAAAAGATAAGGACTAATATTGAAGGTAAAAAGGGGAAATTGCAAGATAAAATGTATATTCATTACTCAAAGAAACCGATCAACAAATATCCAGTATTCAAAGACAGGGACAGAATTTGTCCAGGTAAACATGATGTAATCGGCAGACCAGCCAAGAAAGAACCAAGTCTGACTCCTCTTTACAAGTCAGGACAGGCAGCCTACCTCAGCATACTGAACGACAACCTCACTAGAGAGCTAACCAGCAAGTCTATGCAAGGCRGCATAGCAAGCCCTTCACCTGCCTGAAGACAATTGAGCAATAGGCAATGACAGTAAGGAATAGTTTACGAATAATTCACTTCAATACCCTAGCTGGCTAACATGATGGCAAAGGTGGTACATAAAGAAGTTATTTAAGAAAGAGTGCAAAAACAGTTTTAAAAGCCAACCTTATTGATATGTTTGATTCKKTAGATGTCTGTCAACTCAGACACTTCCTGAATAGATCTAGACATAATGTATCAAGATCAGCAACTTATGACAGAGGCGAGCATGTTGAGCAATGTTGGGGCGTGTTCACTATTCACCATTGTTTTTAACACAACATGTCTCTATTACACAATAATTTTGGTCTCAATCTGATTTGCATCAGACAATTCAAGAAGTTTAAGAATGCAGTAATCCAGGCCTGTCTTAGTCAGTTTTACAGTAACTCAGTCTTATTCAGGCTCCCCTTACTAATGAGTCTGAAAAGAACCACTCACAGGTGTGTTGTGACAGGTGACTGCATGACATCATTGGTGTCCAGGAGGCTGTCTCTTATACACATCTAGATGTGTATAAGAGACAGGTGTGTGTGTGTGTGTGTGTGTGTGTGTGTGTGTGTGTGTGTGTGTGTGTGTGTGTGTGTGTGTGTGTGTGTGTGTGTGTGTGTGTGTGTGTGTGTAGGCAAGGTGTGTTTGGGATAAGGGGGTGAGCCCTGAAACTACATTAATGACTCAGTCTAAGAACATGCTATCAGAGAGAGAAATGGGTCAAAGATGTATTACATTGTAGGAACTGAATGGTGTGTGTGTGTGTCGGGGTAGGGGAGGGCGTCTCTGAGACAAGCCATAGTTTCAACTCCTTGCGACGGGTGGAGGGGGACATAGGTGAGTTATGTCATTCCTGAGTCCCTATGTAACTCCTGTCTGAGCCAAGAAGAGGAGTATGATAAATTCAGAGAGAGACCCCTTCAAGAAGAAAGAGGGAAAAAAAGAAGGGAGAAGACAGGAAAATAGGAAGAGGGAAAAGAGGGAGCGGTGGATCGAGAGCCTTTCTGATGAATGAAAGCCTGTAAATTGAGCTGATGTTCAGGTGAAGAGGTCTGGAGGTGCTATAGCCATACAGGGAGTTGAAAGAGAAAGACAAGTTCAGTGGAGAGATCAACACAATGCCTCCACTGATGAGAGGCTATACATAATAAGGACATCTTTATATACATCATTTACGAGTCAGATTGATATCTAGACAGCAAAGGGAAGGAGGGAGAAAGAGTTTGTGGAGGGGTAACAAAATAAAGATGACAGGCGTTTTAGGAGGGAAAGTTATGGGTTAGACGGCTTAACTTTCCCTGTCTTTTTTTGCCGGTCTTTGGCTGGGGCGCTGTTTGAAGTGAATCCCCCAAAACATCAGCCTTAGCAACAGACTACAGAGGGCTTGGAGGGATACCTCAAAATGAAAAGTCAAAGCTAAAAACAGACATTTTAGGTAATATAACGCAGCAGGGCATCTCATACAATATGTCCAGAATCTATCAAATGTAAAGACCCTCAAATACTCACTAATTCACCAACAATGACATCACCCTGTAGGTAGAAGTTACCCCTAACGACTGACACAGGGTCATATATTCTGATCCCAGACCTATGGTTAAGAAAAACTTCTACCTCGACAAGAGAGAGAGATTTCACATCTATTTCTCAAAAAAAGCAAAGGTGGGCGGAGACTCACGTGATGGACAGAGATGACCAGGAAGGCTCCACCCCCGGCGCACTCTGTGATGACGGCAATGAAACGCGGGTTGACGGCGCAGAAGTGGTTGTCGTGGACGCTCCGCGTGATGGGCACGCCATCGTAGCAGTTCTCCTTGGTGGCGGCCTTACCGAACACGTGGCGGAACTTGGAGCTGCGATACTGAGGACGCCATGTCATCTAGGATGGAGAGAGCGAGAGAGCGAGAGAAAATGTATAAWCCTGTTTTTTGGATCAACATCATACATTACTACACAAACACATTAGGCAGAGCGGGAGACAAGGCAGAGGAGGGGAGAAGTAGGGAGAGAGAGATGGAGGAGGGGAGAAGGAGGGAGAGGGAGGAGAGGGGGAGAGAGAGGAAGAAGGGTCAATGAAGGAGAATTACCTGTTCATCAAAGTTAATTTAATGKTGCCTTTAACAAGGTTGTTGATTGTTGGACCCTCGTACAACAAAACACAGATACAGAACTAGATATATGCCTTAAAGAGACGGCACTTTAGCCCAATCTTACCAGAGTGTGAGAGATCCATCTATGTCAACCAGACATTAAAAAAAACATCTCTGAAAAGCAGGCCACCACATAACAGTTATTTGAGTCAAAATGGCAAGCTGCCCACTTTAATTGACATTCTGCATGGTGACAGGATAGATGGACCTATTGTAAAGCTGCACCCTAACACTGTCAACCACCACGGGGGATTGGAACCGTTTAGTAAAGTGAAGAGCAAGATAATCACTATTAGACCTCCCCCAAACCGTAAGCCTCTTGTTAGTCTATCCGCCTCTCTTCAGCCTGCACTTCAGGATCCTATCCATTAGGGGAAACGTTTTAAAACATTTTCAACGGGAAGCTAAAAAGAGTGTTTCTTGTTGGACCAGGTAGTCCCTCCCTGTTTCAGTCTGTTTTAATGCCTGTTAAAGCCAACCCAGCCCTCCAGCTAGTGGATAAGTCATCTGTGTGAATGCTAGGCTAAGTGCCTGTGTGGAAGAACGTCTGGGACCCAGCCTGGCTAGCCAACATGTCTGTCTGCCTGCATGTCTATTACTGCTGCATGGTCATTATTTATGAATTAGAGGAGAGGCTGGTGGACCTGAGGTTACAGTACAGTAACAGTACAGGACCAAAACAGTGAGCAGRATGAAGCTGCCCCTAGACGCTGATCTTAGGTCAGTGTTTCCCTCAAATGGTCATGGTTAGGGTATGATGAGAGTAAACCGAAAGGTCGCTGGTTCGAAACCCGTGCTGACTAGGTGAGAAATCTGCCTGCGTGCCCGTGAGCAAGGCACTTAACCCTAATTGCTCTGGATAAGAGCATCTGCTAAATTACTAAAATGTAAATAGGAGTAGTATGTAGTGGCTCCTCAAACACTGGTCTAAGGTCAGTTTAGCATTTTTATTTCCAATGGTTAAAGTTAAAGGTTTGCTGAGTGTAAACTGATCCTAGATCTGTGCCTAAAAGCAACCGCTATCTGGAGCCCAAAGGATATGGGCTGTTGTGTCACCTGGAAATGACCTATGGCTTAATGACATCATCCCTCTCTGTGTTTGGATGGAAGTGAGTTTTTTCTGGCGATATAGATGGTGTCAGTAAAAATATATAAGGCAACGAGGAAAACAGAGTGACGTCATTGTGGGGGAAAGAGGTAAAAATAACACACTGGGAGCCAGGCAGGCCAGTGGTTGGTTGTGCGGGTGTGGCTTTAGTGGTGGTGGCTGGTTGGCCTCAACAGAAGCAGAGAGGGGAGAGAGGGAAGAGAGAGAGAGGGGTAAAGAGAGAGAGATGGGCAAGAGAGGGAAAGAAGGTGAGAGAGAAAGAAAGAAAGAAAAGGAAAGAGAGGGGAGAGAAAAGAGAGGGGGGAAAAGAGAGATGGAAAGAGAGAGAGAGAAAGAGAGAGGGGGGAAAGAGAGATGGAAAGAGAGAGAGAAAGAGAAAGAGAGAGGGGGAAAGAGAGAGGAAAGGAGAGAGAAGTAGGAACAGAAAGAGAGAGGAGACTCCGAGAGATAGAGAAAAAGAAAGCGAGAAACAGGGAATAAGATTTCCCATCCTTCAGCTCGTCTCAGTCTCTGTTTACGTGTGGCCCTTTCATCTTCTACCCCCCGGGTGAGCGTTTAGAGCGCCGTGCGGTCACACCCGAATGTCTCTACCTGACGAGAGCTTCGTTAACCTTTTCAGGTGAGTGAATGAACCCAACCAGCCTGGCCCAACACAGATGGCTCACACTGATAATGCCATATCCCGGCAGCTGCACTGCCAACAGCTAGCTTCCTAGATGAACTACACTAGTGGAAATAATGCATTGAGACTGCTGACAAATGTTTTTACCTCAAATGAACAAAAGCCAACACACAATCCCAAACAGTGAAATATCTCAATGCATGTCAAGACAGAAAGCAGGAATGTGTCTACCAGGTCCTACGTGTATATTTACACAAACAACACAACGGTCCTATCAGACTGGGCCTATCTTCTCTCAACTCTTGCTCTGGGCAACATCTGTGTCCTCAACAGAAGAGAAAAGCAACAGCCAACAGCCATATCCCATCCCTGTCAGTAGCAGTCAGAGACAGTAGCTCTCTACTACCCCTCAGTAGGAGCGCTGTTGGGTGTACCTGATAGTGTCAGCCAACTGCCTGTCAGTTTTGAGCCAGTGAGAACAGGCTTGATGAGCCATGTTGGAATGGATGATGGGACGTTGATCATTGGTTGGCTCTGGGTGGTGTTCATAAGTGCACGCAATGGAAAAAAACAGAGTAAAAACAGGGAGCTGGACTTATCCAATAAAATCACTCATTTTTGTTTTCCGTTGCRCAACGTTTCGCTACAGTATTCCCTTATGAACACGACCCAGCTCCAACAAGGCTCTCTCCATTGGTTCAGCTGTGGAGAGCCGAGTTGACATCGTTCTGCTCCAAGGCTCTATTTGAATGTGTGTCTTTCCCCGCTTCGAGTCATTAACCCAAATACATAGAACCTGATCAGTATCTCTCAACCCCCTGCCTCTCTTCTTCTTCTACAGAGGGAACACAATGACCTGAAGAACTTCACAGTGAGGGGCTTGAAAATGGCAATCCCAATAGCTGCATTTGAAATGGCAGCCTATATGATTTATTTAACCAGGAAAAGCCCATTGAGACCCAGTCTCTTTTTCAAGGGAGACCTGGCCAAGAAGGCAGCAACAATCAATACATGACAGAATTAAAACAATTTAACAACATGATCCAGCATAAAAAAAGCATTTAATTAAACTCCTCTGTAACAGAGTCTACCATCAGAATGTGTAATTAATTCAGTGGCACTAACATATCTAGATGAAGCATGGGTTGTAGACTATTCCATGCCTCTGGTGCACAAGATGAGAAGGCAGTCTTGCCTAAAAAGAGTGCATTGCTATATACAGTATATAGGCCCTGGACAAAAGTAGTGCACTATAAAGGGAATAGGGTGCCATTTCAGACACAGACAWAGTGTGACAAGCCTCCAAGAGGAAAAAAAAMCCAACCCTTTTCCCAGAAATCCAGCCTGTAGTCATAGATTTCAAATACAGAGTTAAATAGTGAGAGAAAGTGACAGTTCCATTTTGTGCTTTAACAGCAGGTAGGTACACAGCTCGGCTGCATAGTGGGGGCCGTCTGAACAAGGAAATGATGAGTACAGATTATTCTATTTTTAACCCTGTCATCTTGCTGATCAAAAGTCTTCCACTGCTCCAAAAATGTCTGTATAGCACATTGTAAAGGCTGGATATCTCTTGCTGTCTAATGGAGAGCAAGGTACATAAGATATAGAGCAAGCTCTATCAGTTGGACTCTAGAACAGCTATTTTTGTCAACGGAGGGCTATAACCAATGACTCACCACTTCATATGGWAAAAGGGTGCTGTAAAAACCACKGTGAAACRCATCACAAAGACAAATGTAGAAGACCAATCTCAAGTTGCATTTTTCACGTCTTTCATATTTCAGTGTCTTTCAACCATCTGTTCTTTAATCCTGTGAGAGCTGGGTGCGTTACCGTCTCACCCCAGTCACCTTGGTGTGTTCAGGACTCTCCACAGCCCCATGAGCCCTGGTCAAAAGTAGTGCACTATATAGGGAATGGGGTGATATTCGGGACGCATCTCTAGCTTTCCACAGGACAACATGTCAAAGTTCAGAGCCAGGAGGAGGGCAAAGTTCACATGCATTGACACTAATCCGGACGCTTATAAGAAATCCTGCTATGCCCTCAGACAAACCATCAAACAGGCAAAGCGTCAATACAGGACAAATGTATTTTATGCTAAATGTCTTTTATGCTCGCTTCAAGGCAAGCAACACTGAAGCATGCATGAGAGCATCAGCTGTTCCGGATGACTGTGTGATTACGCTTTCTATAGCCGATGTGAGCAAGTCCTTTAAACAGGTCAACATTTACAAGGCTGCGGGGCCAGACGGATTACCAGGGCGTGTACCCAGAGCATGCACAGACCAACTGGGAAGTGTCTTCACTGACATTTTCAACCTCTCCCTGACCCGAGTCAGTAATACCTACATGTTTCAAGCAGACCACCATAGTCCCTGTCCCCAAGAATGTGAAGGTAACCTGCCTAAATGACTACCGCCTCGTAGCACTCACGTCGGTAGCCATGAAGTGCTTTGAAAGGCTGGTCAGGGCTCACATCAACACCATCATCCCGGAAACCCTAGATCCACTCCAATTCGCACACCGCACCAACAGATCCACAGATGACGCAATCTCAATCACACTCCACACTGCCCTTTCACACCTGGACAAAATTAACACCTATGTGAGAATGCTGTTCATTGACTACAGCTCAGCATTCAACACTATAGTACCCATAAAGCTCATAAAGAGGTTTCCAGAGGTACTCCATGTTCACCCACGACTGGGTGGCCAGGCACGATTCCAACACCATCATTAAGTTTGCTGACGACACAACAGTGGTAGGCCTGATCACCGACAACGATGAGTCAGCCTATAGGGAAGATCAGAGACCTGCAGTGTGGTGCCAGGACAACAACCTCTCCCTCAATGTGAGCAAGACAAAGAAGCTGATCGTGGACTACAGGAAAAGGAGTGCCGAACAGGCTCCCATTAACATCGATGGGGCTGTAGTGGAGCGGGTCGAGAGTTTCAAGTTCCTTGGTGCCCACATCACCAACAAACTATCATGGTCCAAACACACCAAGACAGTCGTGAAGAGGGCACGACAACACCTTTTCCCCCTCAGGAGACTGAAAATATTTGGCATGGGTCCCCAGATCCTCAAAAGTTCTACAGCTGCACCATCGAGAGCATCCTGACTGGTTGCATCACCGCCTGGTATGGCAACTGCTCGGCATCTGACCGTAAGGCTCTACAGAGGGTAGTGCGTACAGCCCAGTACATCACTGGGGCCAAACTTCCTGCCTTTCAGGACCTATTTACTATGTGTCAGAGGAAGGCACAAATTTTTTTCACAGACTCCAGTCACCCAAGTCATAGACTGTTCTCTCTGCTACCGCACGGCAAGCAGTACCAGAGCACCAAGTCTAGGTCCAAAAGGCTCCTTAACAGCTTCTACCCCCAAGCAATAAGTCGGCTGAATAATTAATCAAATGGCCACCCAAAATATTTACATTGACCCCACCACACTTTGTTTCGACACTGCTGCTACTGGCTGGGTATTATCGATGCATAGTCACTTTACCCTACCTACATGTACAAATTACTTTGACCAACCTGTAGCCCCGTACATTGACTTGGTGCCAGTACCCCCTGTATATAGCTTCGTTATTGTTATGTAATCTTATTGTTAGTTTTTCTAACTCTATTTCTTGAACTGCATTGTTGGTTAAGGGCTTGTAAGTAAGAATTTCACAGTAAGGTCTACTACACCTGTTGTATTCGGTGCTCTATTTACCTCTGTGGCTGAGATGGACTACAGACTCTGTTAGAACGCCATGCCTGAAGCTGGAAGCACCATGACACCTTCCACCACCACTAAACCTTCAACATCTCTGACATCTATCAGTGATCTCTCTCTCTAAGGATCATGTCACCTCACAACTCCCTTCACTACCCTCACAGCCTAACTACAACTCCTCACAGCCAAACTAAAACTCCCTCACAGCCAAACTACAACTCCCTCACAGCCAAACTACAACTCCCTCACAGCCAAACTACAACTCCCTCACAGCCAAACTACAACTCTTTCACAGCCAAACTAAACTCTTTCACAGCCAAACTACAACTCCCTCACAGCCAAACTACAACTCTTTCACAGCCAAACTACAACTCCCTCACAGCAAACTACAACTTTTTTCACAGCCAACTACAACTCCCTCACAGCCAAACTACAACTCCCTCACAGCCAAACTACAACTCCTCACAGCCAAACTACAACTCCTCACAGACAAACTACAACTCCCTACAGACAAACTACAACTCCCTCACAGCCAATTACAACTCCCTCACAGCCAAACTACAAACTCCCTCACAGCCAAACTACAACTCTTTCACAGCCAAACTACAACTCTTTCACAGCCAACTACAACTCCCTCACAGCAAACTACAACTCCCTCAAAGCCAAACTTCAACTCCCTCACAGCCAAACTTCAACTCCCTCACAGCCAAACTACAACTCCCTCACAGCCAAACTAAATTCCCTCACAGCCAACTACAACTCCCTCACAGCCTAACTACAACTCCCTCACAGCCTAACTACAACTCCCTCACAGCCAAACTACAACCCATTCACAGCCAAAACTACAACTCCCTCAAAGCCAAACTACAACTCCCTCACAGACAAACTACAACTCCCTCACAGCCAAACTACAACTCATTCACAGCAACTCAACTCCCTCACAGACAAACTACAACTCCCTCACAGACAAACTACAACTCTTTCACAGCCAAACTACAACTCCCCACAGACAAACTACAACTCCCCTCACAGACAAACTACAACTCCCTCAACAGCCAAACTACAACTCCCTCCACCACCCTCACAAGCCAAACTACAACTCCCAACCCGCCCCCCTCACAACCAAACTACAACTCCCTCTGCCCCCTTCACAACCAAACTACAAATCTCTCACCTTTACCTCAACCTAATGTCTTGTCTTATGTTTTTATGGTTTAGGGGAATATGTAACTATTAAACTATCTTTCCACTGATGTTTTCCACTATGAGAGCCTGTGAGAGGGGGAGTAGTGGAGGAGGGGTAAGGCGGGAGAAGAGGGCGAGTCGGGGTAGTTGAGGAGGAGGTAAGGTGAGTGAGGAAGGGGAGATAGAGTGAGGGCTGTGCCGGGTCGCCTGCCGTGTTTTGTAAGCGCTCAAAGGGAAACACGAGCCAGGGAATGTCCAGGTCTGTGTGTGTGTCTACGTTCCTGTCTGACATGACATGGTACTCAGACGACAAGCCGCGCGCTACAGGCTTCTCCCTGGAAGAGCAGGCCATGCAGCCCAGGTAACACAATAAACAGCCCAACACTATAGAATGTACATGGAAAAGAGGAATGTACTACAGAAGGAGATGCCTTGATGGGGCGAGGGTGGTGTGTGTGTGGTGTGTGTGTGTGTGTGTGTGTGTGTGTGTGTGTGTGTGTGTGTGTGTGTGTGTGTGTGTGTGTGTGTGTGTGTGTGTGTGTGTGTGTGTGTGTGGTCTTGCTACAGACTATGGGGAAAGAAAGAGAATTTTGAGCTTGTGGAGGACCTGCAGCAGGTGAAATGTTTTACTAAGAGAGAGAAGAGCCTGGGGCTTGCAGCACTATCAATGGGCAAACTCCCACCTACAGGACAACTGTGTGTGTTGAAGTGTGCAAGCATCTGTATATAGGCTGCACGCCATACAGAACAAATGCTAACTCTGAATGAACAAACAGCCAGTTGTTTCCCAGTTGCCTTTGTACGCATTAACATGCGTTTGTGCACCTGCGTGTGTGCATGCGGTCGGAGCATTCTTAGAATGCTAGAATTGTATGCATACGACTGCTGCCAATATGCAAAGTCACTGGTATTGCCGCCATTGAAGCACAGAAGAAGTATGAAATGCGAAATAACAAGTATGCATGGCTTGCACAAAACAAACAGATGGCCTATAGTCCTCCTATGGCCAAACAACTT
>NC_036873.1:495518-511347 GCF_002910315.2 Salvelinus sp. IW2-2015
ACCCAACCATAAAAAAACATCTGTGATTTAAACACTGACGACTCAGTATAGGGATGATGTCATGTTCACTATTCTAAAACTTTAACAGCTCCTTCTTCACGTTCCTTTACGGTTTAGCCAGAGTCAGCAGGATTACGCTGCCGCTGGCGTGGTGCTGAATAATATACACTTCATAGAGCTTTGCCGACAGGATCTTTTTAAAATACTATGCACGGACGCAAACACACACAACACACTTTAAACGCTCCCTAGAGGGTGTAGGTGTATCTTGTTGGAGCCTGCCTCAGCCAGAAAACTGCACACTTAATCACACCTGTCCCTCACTCAGCTCCCCACACACCACACACACACACACCACAAAACACACACACACACACACACACACACACACACACACACACACACACACACACACACACACACACCACACACACACCACCACACACACACACACACACACACAGAACTGTCAGGCCCTGGGGTGGGCTCACTCACGCCAACAAACACGTTGCCACACACACGTTACAGGAAGAGTGAGGTAGAGATGAAAGGACAGGAAACTAAAGGAATGAGAAGTAGTGAAGAGGAGAGACAGAAAGAAGGAGCAAGTATCAAAGATCAAGACAGTACGAGTGAACAGCGCAAAGTGAAAAAGAGAGAGAAAGATCTGTCATTCCCTCTGTCTGAAGCCTACTCACCCTGTCTAGTCAGTGTGAGATGGCGGGCAGGCCACTGAGAGGAGAAAAAGAGAAGAGCTCCTTGAGAGAGAGAGAGAACAGGTGCTGTCTATATGTCACGTCTAGATGACTTGCCTCTGGAAATCTCTTCTCTCCCGTCTCGTTCTCTGAGGCACATGGAGGCAAGCCACCTCCTGCAACACAGGCTTCAAAGAGTACAGCCACTGAGTGAGTATCACTAACTCTCTACAGACCAAGCCCTTACAGTCCTGCTGCTGGAGTCCAACCAGAGCTCATCCAACTCTCTCTGGGTAGAGAAGTACAGCAGGTCTACGGACACAGTTCATATACAGTAGCTGTGGGTCACTGTAAGCAGGAGAGAGCATGAGCGGTGTGTGTGTACACTCCCATAAAAGGGTGGTGCCTAAACCAGTGACGAAGAGAAGCCGGGAGGAGATGGAGAGAGGGAAAGATCCTCCGATCGCCACTCCCTCTGCCTTCACTCCTCCTCCAGAGTGTTGGTTCAATCAGGATTCCTCCCTCTATCTTGGAGGCACCACAACCAGAGACAGAGAGAATGGGACAAAACCAGTAATCAACTAGAGATAGAGAGAACGGGACACAAAACCAGTAATCAACCAGAGATAGAGAGAACGGACAAAACCAGTAATCAACTAGAGATAGATAGAGAACGGACAAAACCAGTAATCAACCAGAGGACAGAGAGAACGGGACAAAAAACAGTAATCAACTAGAGATAGAGAGAATGGGACAAAACCAGTAATCAACCAGAGAAGAGAGAACGGGACAAAAACCAGAATCAACTAGAGATAGAGAGAATGGGACAAAACCAGTAACAACAGAGATAGAGAGAACGGGACAAAACCAGTAATCAACTAGAGATAGAGGAGAACGGCCCAAAACCAATAATCAACCAGAGATAAGAGAAACGGGACAAAAACCAGTAATCAACTAAGAGATAGAAAGACAGAGAACGGGCCAAACCAGTAATCAACTAGAGATAGAGAGAACGGGACAAAACCAGTAATCAACACAGAGATAGAGAGAACGGGACAAAACCAGTACAACTAGAGATAGAAGAGAAAGGGACAAAACCAGTAATCAACCAGAGATGGAGAGAGAACGGACAAAAACCCAGTAATCAACCAGAGATGGAGAGAAACGGGACAAAACCAGTAATCAACCAGAGATGGAGAGAACGGGACAAAACCAGTAATCAACCAGAGATGGAGAGAACGGGACAAAACCAGTAATCAACCAGAGAGAAGAGAACGGACAAAACCAGTAATCAACCAGAGATAGAGAGAATGGGACAAAACCAGTAATCAACCAGAGATGGAGAGAACGGACAAAACCAGTAATCAACCAGAGATGGAAGAACGGGACAAAACCAGTAATCAACCAGAGATGGAGAGAACGGGACAAAACCAGTAATCAACCCAAGATAGAGAGAACGGGACAAAACCAGTAATCAACCAGAGATAGAGAGAAACGGGACAAAACCAGTAATCAACTAGAGATAGAGAGAATGGGACAAAACCAGTAATCAACTAGAAGATAGAGAGAACGGGACAAACCAGTAATCAACTAGAGATAGAGAGAACGGGACAAAACCAGTAATCAACCAGAGATAGAGAGAACGGACAAAACCAGTAATCAACTAGGAGAGAGGAATGGGACAAAACCAGTAATCAACCAGAGATAGAGAGAACGGGACAAAACCAGTAATCAACCAGAGATAGAGAGAACGGACAAAACCAGTAATCAACTAGAGATAGAGAGAACGGGACAAAACCAGTAATCAACCAGAGATAGAGAGACGGGACAAAACCAGTAATCAACTAGAGATAGAGAGAACGGGACAAAACCAGTAATCACCAGAGATGGAGAGAACGGGACAAAACCAGTAATCAACCAGAGATAGAGAGAACGGGACAAAACCAGTAATCAACCAGAGATAGAGAGAACGGGACAAAACCAGTAATCCTCTCTCCCTTCTTTTGCTTTCATGTCTGTCCATCCTGTTCCGATAACAAACAACCACTAACCAGACAGGCCTTTGAACCCGCAATGCCCTGAACACAAAACCCATCAAAATGGAATAAGAATTCMCAATGTAAGAAGATTCTCATCTCAACGCAAAATCTCCACATTCCAACTCACAATACCAGGATACCAGAGTCTATCGACTACATTCTAATGTGAGGTGGTGGTGTCTTGCTCTACCAAAGACTAGGCCTAATCTGTGGGGGAGATTGACTGCTCTTTAAATGAAAGGCTTCCATCCAGCAGGGAGAAAAGCACACATTGCACAATGTGGTCATGTAAAGGGAGGRAGGCTGGTTTGGCCTCTCGCCAAACTTCCACGAAAATCCATCCACATGGGCTGCACTGACGRCGAGACATTGGTAATCGCTACACGTCAGCCCCTGTCAAAAACATTACAYAACAGCATATTTTGCACTGGAGGCAAGGCAAAGTGGCTAGGCTAACAACCAAACAGGTCAATAAGAGTGARGTGGATAGCTAGGCTAGGCTAACAGGTCAATAAGAGTGAAGTGAATAGCTAGGCTAGGCTAGCAGGTCAATATGAGTGACGTGGATAGGCTAGGCTAGGCTAGGCTAAGCTATATGAGGACAGGAGAGAGGGGAAAAATAACAGGCATCGACAGCTGGACTTCACATGGTGAAACAGCCAGTCAGAAAAGTGGCCAGGCGATCGATACACATGTGCACGTCAGTGTTGGCTGGTGGGAGGCGCTATAGGAGGAAGGRCTCATTGTAATGGCTGGAATGGAACAAATGGAACGTTATGGAAACCACATGTCTGACTCCATTCCATTTATACAATTACAGCCATTACAATGAGCACGTCCTCCTATAGCTCCTCCTACCAGCCTCCTCTGGTGCACGAACACACACACACGTCCAAAGTACAACAGAACCTCTAAACTTTGGTGTGTGAGAGAGATAAGCGACAGGTCAGAGAGTCTGAGTTGCAGGAAAGGAATTATCTACCTAGAGACATTGGTGATTGATCCACCTAATCCAAGTCCTAGATATATGTCATTTAGCAGAAGCTTTATAGGATATCCTAATCAAAGACACACACACACACACACACTCTCCAGGTATGACTGAATGAAGTCCAACTAAGTGTTGGTGACGACAGAGACAGCTCAATCACACAGAGACGTGCACAACAACATGCTCCAGGAGTCAGAAGTAGAGCGATCCCTCCCCCACACCCCCTGGGTCAACCAAAACAACACCATCAACATCAAGGGGAGGCCAATGGCCACTAATATGTATACTATAATACCACAGGAGACTGGTGAGGGGAGGTCGGATCATATTAATGGCTGGAATGGGGTGAATGGAATGTTATCAAACACATGGCAACCATTTGTTTGATGAGTTGGATACCATTCCATTAATTCCATTACAGCCATTACTATGAGCCCGTCCTCCCCAATTAAGGTGCCACCAACCTCCTGTGTATAATACACATACAAGTGAATTTGTCCCAATACCTTTGGTCCCCTAAAATGTGGGGGATTGTGGACAAAAAGTGCATTAATTTCTAAATGGTTCACACAATAGGGATGAAAATCCCCTCAAATTAAAGCTGATGGTCTGCACTTTAACCTCATGGTCATTGATATMATTTCAAATCCAAGGTGCTGGAGTACAGAGCCAAAACAACAACAAAAMTTGTCACTGTCCCAACACTTTTGRAGTTTACTGTATATTAGGCTAGCCAGACAGTGACATTATAGAAACTCATTATAGATAAATAATGGGAGTCAATTTCCATCCATTAGTATTGAAGAGGCATGTTCAAGAGAACCTGGTTTCAATGGCTTTTTAAAGTGCTGTCAACCGTCAATGTGTGCACGATAATCCAGGGTGTATAGAGTGCTTGAAGAGTGGTTTCTTGGAAACCTACGTAAGACACCAAACACACATGCACTGTGCATATTTTGCCCACACACATTGATGTGAGCGAGTGCGATGCTGTGATCTATTGCAGGTTTTCCTTTGAGATCGGACCAACTGAAAGCGGTGCCAACCCTCTTTTTATCTGGCCAATGTCTAATCTCGAGCATTCTGCCAAGGAAAGGAGTAGTACCGAGACATCAGAGCAACACAGTCAGTGGTCTGGGCCAATACCAGAGTCTGCTTATTAAAGAGGAAGATAAGWCTATCTGATTGGTCCATCAGTTGGAGTCAGTATAATGTACAAGTTGTCCTCTTTAATCACGAACTCAGGTTTGTTTGATTGATTTAGGACCATGCATTCATCTTAGAGTAGGTAAACTAGGTTACATTTCTTAGCTATTATCATAGACTGCAAACCACCTAAAAGCATTCCAGAAATCTAACAGCTAACGGTTCTCTCTAATCACAGATCACACAGTCGTGAGGTAATAGGCAGCTACTGTGGGAAACTGGGCTCATTTCTTTGACATGGCTGAGCTATAATGGCCATCCCTTCCTCACTGTCATTTCTGATAAGCGGCCTGGCTCTGTTTTGACGGAGAAGGCACAAACACCTGGTTTAGGCTTTTTGTCTGGGTGTCTGTCGTCTTTGCTTTATTTGAGGATGAGGGTTGAGGAAGTGTAAAATAGATGGTTGTTTGTAGATCTAGATGTTTCTAGGGTGTCGGTCGGTAATCAATATTTAGTATTTATTAGGATCCCCATTAGCTGACAAGGCAGCTGCTTTATGAGAATTGTCTCCGGGGTGTGGTACATGAAGGCTGGTCCTTGGTTCTGGTGTCGCGTGGCTCTGGATTATAGGGCGGTCTCTGAGAAAAGGGTGTGTCTACCGTGTGTGTTTGTGCTCTAGATTTTATGATTTGAATCCTTTCACCGACAGAGCTAATATTTTATTCCCTTTAGCCTGCATATTTTGTGTATACTGTTGATAGAATCTGATAGTCAGATGTACAAACAGCTGATGTCATTTCAGGGACTTTTACAGCTGCACAGGTAGGGCCAGTAATTGTGTAACTATTCTCCAGTCCTGAAACTGTTGTGTGCCAATGTACACAGAAGCGACCATTAAAAGCAGATCCATTAAGATCATTCGTAGTAAAGGTAAATACATGACCATTTCCTGTATTTTTCATGGCGTTGTCATCCTCGAACGATCAACCAAAGAACAGGTCAGTCCCTCAAGCTTACCTGTAGGGGTGTGTTAGGCAGCATACCACCGTGTGTCCCACTGCTGGGTTGCCTCTGAAGCTAAGCAAGGCTGGTCCTGGTCGGTCCCTGGATGGAAGTGGTGTTGAAGGGCCAGTAAGAATCACTCTTTCCTCTGGTCTAATATATATATATATATATATCCACACTACTGTTCAAACGTTTGAGGTCACTTAGAAATGTCCTTGTTTTTGAAAGAAAAGCAAATTTTTGGTCCATTAAAATAACATCAAATTGCTCAGAAATAAAGTGTAGACATTGTCAATGTTGTAAACGACTATTGTAGCTGGAAACGGCAGATTTTGAATGGAATATCTACATAGGTGTACAGAGGCCCATTATCAGCAACCATCACTCCTGTGTTCCAATGGCACGTTGTGTTAGCTAATCCATGTTTATCATTTTAAAAGGCTAATTTGTCATTAAAAACCCTTTTGCAATTATGTTATCACAGCTGAAAACTGCTGTGCTTATTAAAGAAGCAATAAAAATGCCTTCTTTTAGACTAGTTGAGTATCTGGAGCATCAGCATTTGTGGGTTCGATTACAGGCTCAAAATGGCCAGAAACAAAGACCTTTTTTCTGAAACTCGTCAGTCTATTCTTGTTCTTAGAAATGAAGGCAATCCCATGGGAGAAATTGCTAAGAAACTGAAGATTATTTCACTTCTAATTCACTGTATCACAATTCCAGTGGGTCAGAATTTTACATACACTAAGTTGACTGTGCCTGTAAACAGCTTTGAAAATTCCATAAAATGATGTCATGGCTTTAGAAGCTTCTGATATACTAATTGACATAATTTAAGTCAATTGGAGGTGTACCTTGGATGTATTTCAAGGCCTACCTTTCAACTCAGTGCCTCTTTGCTTGACATCATGGGAAAATAAAAATAAATCAGTCAAGACCTCAGAAAGAAATTGTAGACCTCCACAAGTCTGGTTCATCCTTGGGAGCAATTTCCAAACACCTGAAGGTACCACGTTCATCTGTACAAACAATAGTACGCAAGTATAATCACCATTGGACCACATAGCCGTCATACCGCTTTGGAAGGAGACGCGTTCTGTCTCCTAGAGATAACGTACTTTGGTGCGAAAAGTGCAAATCAATCCCAGAAAAACAGCAAAGGACCTTGTGAAGATGCTGGAGGAAACAGGTACAAAAGTATCTATATCCACAGTAAAACGAGTCCTATATCAACATAACTGAAAAGCCGCTCAGCAAGGAAGAAGCCATTGCTCCAAAACCGCCATAAAAAATCCAGACTACGGTTTGCAACTGCACATGGGGACAAAAATCATACTTTTTGGAGAAATGTCCTCTGGTGTGATGAAACAAAAATAGAACAGTTTGGCAATAATGACCATCGTTATGTTTGGAGGAAAAGGGGGAGGCTTGCAGCCGAAGAACACCATCCCAACCGTGAAGCACAGGGGTGGCAGCATCATGTTGTGGGGTGCTTTGCTGCAGTAGGGACTGGTGCACTTCACAAAATAGATGGCATCATGAGGAAAGAAAATTATGTGGATATATTGAAGCAACATCTCAAGACATCAGTCAGGAAGTTAAAGCTTGGTCGCAAATGGGTCTTTCAAACGGACAATGACCCCAAGCATACTTCCAAAGTTGTGGAAAATGGCTTAAGGACAACAAAGTCAAGGTATTGGAGTGGCCATCACAAAGCACTGACCTCAATCCTATAGAAAATTTGTGGGCAGAACTGAAAAAGTGTGTGAGAGCAAGGAGGCCTACAAACCTGACTCAGTTACACCAGCTCTGTCAGGAGGAATGGGCCAAAATTCACCCAACTTATTGTGGGAGCTTGTTGGAAAGGCTACCTGAAACGTTTGACCCAAGTTAAACAATTTAAAAGCAATGCTATCAAATACTAATTGAGTGTATGTAAACTGATGAAAGAAATAAAAGCTGAAATAAATCATTCTCTCTACTATTATTCTGACATTTCACATTCTTAAAATAAAGTGGTGATCCTAACTGACCTAAAACAGGGAATCTTTTACTAGAATTCAACATCAGGAATTGTGAAAAACTGAGTTTAAATGTATTTGGCTAAGGTGTATGTAAACTTCCGACTTCAACTGTAGATATTCCATAAAAAATCTGCAGTTTCCAGCTACAATAGTAATTTACAACATTAACCATGTCTACACTGTATTGCTGATCAATTTGATGTTATTTAAATGGACAAAAMATKTGCTATTCTTTAAAAMACAAGGACATTTCTAAGTGATCCCAAACTTTTGAACGGTAGTGTATATATATATATATCTCCCAATGCTCCAGGATGGTGATTGGGGACATTGCCCTGAGTAGGGTGCTGTCTTTTGGATGGGATATTAAACTTGTGTCCTGACTCTCTGTGGTCACTAAAGATCCCCGGTGTCCTGGCTAAATTCCCAATCTGGCCCTGATACCATCATGGCCACATAATCATCCCCAGCTTCCAACTGGCTCATTCATCCCCCCTCCTCTCCCCTGTAACTATTCTCCAGGTCGATGCTGTAAATGAGAATGTGTTCTCAGTCAACTTACCTGGTAAAATAAGGGTCAAATAAATGGGCTATGTCATGTAACGCACCCAGACAAACCCACACACACACGTATGCACAAATATAATAAAACACGTCAACAGAAGTCTTTCAAATGATGTACAGTGCATTCGGGAAAGTATTCAGACCCATTGACTTTTTCCTATTTGTTTTTACATTACAGCCTTATTCTAAAATTGACTAGAACGACCCTAAGCACACAGCCAAGACAACAAAGGAGTTGCTTTGGGACAAGTCTCTGAATGTCCTTGAGTGGCCCAGCCTGAGCCCGGACGTAAACCCGATCTAACATAACTGGAGAGACCTGAAAATAGCTGTGCAGTGACGCTCCCCATCCAACCTGACAGGGCTTGAGAGGATCTGCAGAGAAGAATGGGGGAGAAACTCCCCAAATACAGGTGTGCCAAGCTTGTAGCATCATACCCAAGAAGACTCAAGACTGTAATCGCTGCCAAAGGTGCTTCAACAAAGTACTGAGTAAAGGGTCTGAATACCTATGTAAATGTGATGTGTTTTTTATTTTAAATACATTTGCATAAATTTCTAAAAACCTGTTTTTGCTTTGTCATTATGGGGTATTGTGTGTAGACTGATGAGGCGAAAAAAGTATTTCATCAATTTAGGATAAGGCTATAACGTAACAAAATGTGGAAAAAGTCAAGGGGTCTGAATATTTTCAGAATGCACTGTATGTCTCTGGCTAGTATTTGCATGTTCCTTCCCATGTTGTCTTTGATGGTTTGCCATGCAAAAGAGGTTTGGGAACACTCCCACAACACATAGCAGATAAACTAACCAACAGCAAAATTGGAACATGCATTTATTTTTTAGATACAGCGAATGACATTTTCTTCTGCCATCATAGATATGGTAAAAGCGAGGTAGCAACAGCATTTCTTTTTCTATTCTGTCAACACAGAAAATCTCTTGCAAGTAAATCGAAGATTGACTAACAGTTTGAGAATGTGGTGTGATTTTCTGAAATGTTAGATAAACCTAGCCTGCACACCATTCCAGTGGCGACCCGTCATTCAGGGCAGGTGGGGCTGAAAACAGGTTGAGCAGCCTGAATGACGGGTCACCACTGGAATGGTGTGTAGGCTAGCACAACAAGGTGAGTCCAAAAATGTATTGTATGCTGGAGCATAAATTATGTAATATGCCAGGGAGATATGTATATTCTAGCTAAGAAAGTAATACTAACTGTATGTTGTGTAGTAGGCTGTTAGTAGCCGATGTGCCTCACCCTAATAATTGTGTCCCTTTCACCCTCATAACTTTGCCTACTGTTCTGACTTGGTGGTGAACATGTAGCCTATAGCCTGTTTTAGAGAAATGTCATCATCGAATATTGTAAGAGCTTTCATTGTCTGCTTATATGCCCCCTTTATTCATCCTACGGTTCTGACTTGGTGTACAGGGAGTATACTGTAAGAACGGCCCATGTTCTGAATTCTGTCGCTGTACATTTCAAAAGTGCTGAACAAATAGTTATATTGACTTTGTCCGTCTTAGCTCGCTCATTAATGTCTTAATTGAAATTACGGATCATTCCCTTATGCCATAGTTTGTACATTGCAATTGTCAGTAGAAACCACATCTGCACCATTCACAAGTTATCACGCTTGAAACATACCGTAACAATTCCAGAGGTCTCTACAATAACCCGGTGTTTGACAAATCAGTCATTGCGACACAATACTGCAAATGAAAAATCAGATCACAATGTACACTATGCGTTCATCTGTTCAAACAAGCAAAGCAGATCAAATCTCTGAGTCAACTCAACACTGAGGCAACACGTGGGTTTGGTATCTCTCTCTGCCTAGCCAGCACTCGTCCATACCTAACACAACACAGACAGAACCCCTCTTCACACACATCTGTCTTTCTGTGGAAATACCCACTGCTAAGTACTCTTACCATCATACACCCCATCAAAAGTACAGTACCCACCTATAGCTCCATCATCCTGTCTGAATGCAACTGACACTATGGGACTGGAGACTGAGGTGGTCTCATGATCCTATCTCTAATCTAATTGGACGGAAACGCTATAGGGATCCTTGGGTGATGGATTTGAGATGTGATCGGTTTTGTCACTGCACGTGAAGACTAAAAGTAGTTCCAGATAGAGTTACAGTACATAGAACATTGRAGTTATGAAGTTGGGATATATAGAAGAGTTCTAGATCGTTATAGGCTCTAGAAAAATGATAGCATGGAGCGCCAAGTATCCAGCATTATATTTTGACATCGTCTTAAGAAAAAAAGTGTCAAAAGATTTCAGATCAAGGGGTTCATTCCCCTTGTGGAAAGTCCTTTATTGGATGTAAAGCGACTATGATCTCACCTGTGATATTGGTCTACTACTGTGGTGCGGTGTTGAGTCAGAGGTGTGTGCGTGTCTGTACAGCTGGCCCTGTTGATTCTTCCGCCAGGGTGACTCTTTAAAGCCCCATGGCGTTAACCTGCTTATTAGCTGTGTTGCTCATTGAATGATATCATGATAAGGCTGCTGCTTGATACTGAAACCTATATTTGGCAAGTCTCTCGTAACAATTTACAGCCTTATACAGACTTTATCGGCCTTCAACAGGTTCAAAGACAAGAATTTCAGTTCACTTCAAGGACGAATAGCACACTAAACCTATGCTTGAAATATAAAAAGAAAACCAATATTTTAAACCGCCTCAATGGAAACATTTAAATATAGCCTAGATCTCATCATTACACTCGTTACCCAACTTTCATTTCCCTCAGCCGTCCTTTTCTATTATGAAAAAATCCTGGCGACGAGATAGACGTACAACCCCCCCCCCCGAAGCATTGCAACAAATATCAGATGCTGGTCCGTGAAACTCTAAACTAAATCAATCCCTTTATTGACTTACAGTAAAAAGCCTCTGCCTGACTGTTGTGGAGGGTGGGGGTGCATTTAACACAGCAGAGATATGACTACATCATTATTACTATGTCTTTGGAGGCCGTGTCTGAATGGCGGGGGGGGGGGGGGCCTGGTGTAAATCAAATAAAGACATGGAGAGGAGAGGCCTGTGTATAAAAACAATCTGGAATCCTCAGGGACTTTAGGAAGAGATTCCAGTGAATGTCCATATGCATTTGTTCCTGTGCTTCTACAGGTAGTTGGTTCAGGGAGCTGTTTGTAAAGGACAGACAAACCGGTGGTGTGAAGCGTTAAGATAGAGAAACGTAATTACGGATATCATGTCTAGCTCTGAGGGTTGAGCCTGTTGGTTGGAGCCGGACCTCTGGAGGGAATTTCTTTGTCTAGTCTTAATTCTGAAATGCTCTGGCTGTTATTGAGAGGACTGACTGGTCCTCTGTAGCTACAGCCCCTGGCAGAGTGGAGAGTTTTACACACTATTATCTTCTAGCCAGGAAACCTTATCTGATACTAAAAACAARGACTGGATTTCACTGAGTTCAAAACTGACTTRACKCAGATGAGCAGTGAMCACCCCATTCCATAGAAGCCTCTTAGTAACACCGGCATATCTAAACTCTGCCGAGCTCAATGTCAATTTGTCAAAGTAGCAGGAGATAGCAAAGAGAGGAAAAGGGCTACGTCGAATCCAAAGTTGGATATCGGTCAGGCTTTAAATTGGCTTTGTTCTTGAAACCATGTGTAGTGCTGCTCTGGTAATGAATAGCAGCTATAAAACAGGTTCTGACATCCAATTCATTCTTTTACGTTTTCACTCTCATGCGTTGGCTTTTATTCTACAACCTCAGGTTTTTTTTCTTCGACCTCATTCCTAATTGGAATGAAACCTAAATATTTGATGCTAGTTAATGTAAAATGTTCAATTATTCAGTGGAGGTGATAAGAACAAGTAGGCCTAGCGTCAACCCAAGTAGCCATATCACGCCATTCCCATAACTTCAGCACTCCACCAGCCATTTACTCCATTACTCCTAAATCAACAGTCAGCTTCACTAATGACACCCATCCATCCAAACCATAATAACTGCAGCCGAGGTAAGTTACACTTTGAGCCACGGGAGGATGAGATTGCATTTATACTATGCTGATCCAACCCCTCTATCGATCTCTCTAACAACAGCAACTACATGATCCTGGAGGCTCACAACCAGCTCCATGATGACATCAGACTGTCAGATCTCTTCCATTGGCTGACTGCATTAGTGTGGCGTGATATGGTTACTACAGCATTCACAGCTGTTTGCTGACTGGCCAAAGTAATGCTCAAGTAGGTCACACTATTAGTCTGGAGAAATTGGRTGTTTCTGAGGTAGGGCCATTAGGGCCACTTAAGGTCTGGCTGGTTAACAGAGAGAAATAACATGTCAATGGGAGAGCGAGGCCCTCTCCTCCTCCTCATCCTCCTCTCCACTACTCCTCTCTATGAATAATAGAGAAGACTTGTTCTAGTCACCGACACATCCACCTTCTGCTCTTTTATTTATTGAACCTTTATTTAACCAGGCAAGTCAGTTAAGAACAAATTCTTATTTACATTGAAGGCCTAACAAAAGTCAAAGGCCTCCTTGCGCGGACGGGAGCTGGGATTAAAAATAAAAATATAGGACAAAACACACATTACGACAAGAGAGACACCACAACGCTACATAAAGAGAGACCTTAAGACAACAACACAGCATGGTAGCAACACATGACAACAACCCGGTAGCAACAAAACATAGCAGCAGCCCAACATGTTAGCAGCACAAAACATGGTACAAACATTATTGGGCACAGACAACAGCACAAAGGGCAAGAAGGTCGTGACCCTCAGACTACATCCATCCAGGAAAACATAAATAAACACAATGTTTTTGTACCAATCAGTGAAATACGTAGGCCCACTGAATGGTACAGTAGTTGTGAAAGATGAATCTCCTTCACAAGTATCTGAGAAATCTGTATCATAGTTTCTCTGTACACTCCATTTTTTACAATGTTAAATGTAAAACTAATCAAATTTAGAGACACAGGAGTCATCATACAACAAGGACTGTGCCAACTGAGCTAGTCTACCGAGAGACACTCAAATGAATGAAGAATAATTCTGGGTCAAGTTGTTGTTTTTTGTTTCCTGGAAGAGCCACGGCCTGGGTACTTACTGTCAGAGAGATCATCCACTTGAAGTTCTCTCCATATGACAAGAATCAAGATCCATTCATTCAATACCCTAATGCACCGATTAATACACTTACAGACAAACTATACGGGGCACGTTAGCATAAGGGAACCAACCGTAAGCATTTTTGAGGTGCGGGCGGGTGAAACAGACCCATTGTAATCAACAAGACGCTTCAGCGGTCGCAGAAGGCCTTCCTGTTTGGACACAGCGGGAAACATCTAGGCCTACATGTAGCCCACATCTCAGCAGCCTGGACATTTTCTGGGATTGAGCATACCATTGGGAACACCAATCGGAGCAGGATTGGAGCTGGGCAAATCCAAGGGAGGAGGACTCTCCATTTTGAAAGTAATCCCCTCCCTCTCCCTGTGTCCACCACTACTGAAGCCCACCCATCTGGGATAATCCGTTAGGACAGCTGGTGTGTCGGAAAACGTCCATGACAACCTTCATGACTGACGCCGGTCAACTATGACATAACAGCACGGGAGCATAGCACAACGTAAGAACATACTGTACATGCAAGCAAACACTTCGGTGCACTTTCAGAAACTGCCACCAGAAATACGTGTTATGGTAATGACAACTGTAGAGGACAGTTTGTGTGTGTGTGTGTGTGTGTCAGCGACTATGACAGTGACAGTCGGGGGTGGTCTCTGTATGTCACGTGCAGATGGCTCGGTGGTTACGTAAAAGCATTTTAGGATTTCAGTAAGAGCCATTGTAAGGGATGTAATCATCCTAAACAACAGATTGGTCCCTTGGATGGAATTGGTGCGGTACAGTATTTGGAAAGCTCGGCTCAGCCACAAAATTCCCTGCCGTAATGGTCAGGTGCCCAATAAGATTATTTCATCAAACAAATGTTCTATCTAAGAGTTGTGGGCCTAATAAGGAACACAAACAGATTAAACAATAAAAATGTTTCATCGATAGAAATTCAGTATGTGAGAGTATGTGATGGCTGGGTTCTAATACTACAACCACAACATTCAAACAAACCAATCTCAGTTCACATCAACAAAACACAGTCATCTTGAAATCAATCAATCCGCACCACTTTCCTAGAACCTCTCTCCACTACAATAAATCAAGTCACTGGAACGTCATCTGTGGAGACTCATGGAAAAGGGTGAATAATCAGACCTTTGTGAGAAGAATGTAACCAGGAAGACAATGGATTTAGGTGTTAGCTCAACAGCACAATCAGAAGGAGTGGGGGTTAGAGTCCAGAGTGAAGAAATCATGTCTCCAGGTAGCCAGGGCCGGATTACCAAAACGGATTATAGGGCATGTCTCCCCCCAGATAGCATTTGAACACGTCGGTTGGCCCCTTGGAGGTCGGGGCCCCCCCAGTATGAGGGTGATTCTCATGAAACTATTTTTAAAATGTCTGTAGCAAATTGAGTTTAAAAACCATGATGCATCTGCAAAAATCAACTACCATTCTGAGGACTAAGATGTGTAGCTTTTAAATAAATKAATTTTCATCTGAATTTTATACATTTTCACCCAAATTCTCATTACTGAAATTGACAAAGTGTAGAATTGCAGGAATAAAGCTTTAAAACGGCAAAATATTCCCTCAYCCTCATGGAAAAATGTATAGAATAGCATGAGATTAGCTACAAAACTGTAGCTGTGCTAGTCCGGCCCTGCAGGTAGCCCCTTGGCACTGATCTAGGATGCGCTTACAGTCCCAAATTCCTAACCTTAACATTTAGGGGAGGAAAACACTAAACAGACCTTAGATCAAGAGTCAGAGACTACAAATCACCTGAGCCCATACTGTGAGACCATGGACATCACTGGGGGCGAGCTCCCTGCCCTCCAAGACATATACTCAAAAGGGTGTTTGACGAAGGCCCAGAAGGTCGTCAAGGACTCCTGTCACCCGAGCCAAGGACCATTCACTCTGTTACCATCTGGTAAGCGGTATCTGAGCATCTGGTCTCGGACCAACAGGCTCAGAGACAGCTTCTACCACCAGGCCATCAGACTGCTTAACAGCTAACCCTAGCTGTCTCCCTGCACAGACCTGGGCCCGGTTTCCCGATAGCGATGGAACTTAGGCTGACGAGTGTTTTAACGATGCATCTTTCCTACCATGGCCGAAGACATAACATGTGTTTCCCAAAAGTGTGTCAATGAGGCATGTGTCGATACTGATAGGATCGAAAGAAAGGCAGCGCTGCTCTCGGGTCAACTTTCTCCATTCAAA
>NC_036873.1:511447-528271 GCF_002910315.2 Salvelinus sp. IW2-2015
GAGAAGTATGTCTCTCAGAGAAATAAAATGAACGCCATTGTCTTCCTTACTAGTGCACTGGCTTTGCTGATAGTGACTTTATTGAGGACAAATGCACTTACTATGACTGAGATATGTGGTTCTCTCACCTAGCTAGAATGCACTTACTATGACTGAGATATGTGGTTCTCTCACCTAGCTAGAATGCACTTAGAATGCACAAACTTTAAGTCGTTCTGGATTACTAAAATGGAAAATGGAAATGTAGGAAGGCATTTCGAATTCACATATCGATTCTTGTTGCTTTATCTGGGTTCCAGGACTCTGACTGGCCTCTTGCGACGCTCTAGCAGGGTGAAGTTTGATTCAAAGACTTGAGTATAATCCAGTCAGACAACAAGATATTACAAAAATACTGAGATGTATTCATATTAACTTGCACCGGACACAAGTGATTCTGCTGTGGGTCTCTCTCATATTCCAACCTTTATGTACCTTCGCCGCAACTAACCCAGGTAGAATAAACGTCAACAGAATACAGAGGGACAGCGGTGAGAGATAAAAACTCTCCTGTGTCCGCAATTCAAATGAATAAATATCTGTGTTGCTGATCTACAAGCACAGCCAAAAGCTCTGGGAGCCGTGTTGACTCAACAGTTGTGTGTGTGTGTTTCCATCTCTAACAGACTGAGATACAGGGAGGTCGGGCATATCAAGCCAGGGGGGGAGCCACCATGGAGGGGAAAGCTAATTACAACAATAATGGAGCCTGATAGCCGGCGCCTCACAGGCCAAGTCCCTGGAAATACCTCTCTGTTCTGTATGCTAGCGTAGCATCGCTGCTGCCTTCCTGTTGTTAGCAATTAGAGGCTAGAGGATGCCCACCAAGGGCCTACTGACTTGGGCATGGCACATACTGTAAGAGCCCAGGCCTGGGCGTAGCGAGCTAACATAATTAACGTTGTTAGCGTAGCTAGCGTGAACATGGCCTGAGACTGTTGGGAGCGGGGCAGKGTCGGGTCAGGATGCCGGTGTTAGCGGTGGGGTGGCTAGCTAGCATAGCATAGCGTAGCATGGGAGCACAGTGTCCTGATGAGCGCTCATTAATAATGCAGCGGGTGCTGACGGAGCMCGAGATTGGCTGGGCCAAAGCCTGACAGGGGACCTCTGTCAGGTCAGAGTGAGTAAGATTGTGGTGGTAAGTGACTGAGTGACTCATATAACTGAGAAACACTGTCTCGACCCTTGAGATCCTCGATATAGGCCCGTGGGTCAGTGTTAAGACATAGGTCATATCTTTCCAAGCAGATTGTTTAAGATATACAATGTTTGGTGCTGTTACCAGTSATGGTGTTAAAGGGAATGAATGATTCAGCTTAGAAACACACCTCACTGCCAAACCATGATACCCACAATATAGAAGTCAATGTAAAGACATGCTCATTCTTCCATCTGATTAACCTACAGTGGTGGTATCCTACTATACCTGTAGTATAGTGATGGTGTTCAACKTTGAGATAAGCTTGTCCTCTTAGYTGGCAGGTGTCATTGCAGAGCTATGGTTAACCCTTTCATGGTCGTGAAGGCTATGGGGTGTGATGCAGTRGGGGATGGGAGGGCTGCAGGCTACGACGATTGTGTTTTCACACATGGACGTGTGTCAGATCTGCGGTGAGTGGTAGAGTGCTAGGGGTCAGGGGTCAAAACCATTTACTGTAGGCTGTGGGGATATTCACTGGCCCAGGGTGACTCGCCATGTGTGTGCTATGAGAACAGGAGTTAGCTTAGGGGGTGAACTATCAACCTCTGTGAACTTTACTTAAGACAAAAGAGGGGTTAGTCGTATATTACAGAAGTCCATTGTGACCCACAATTTCAATATGAAAAGAAACGTGATTGTGGATTGTTAAACTGTCAAAAATAAATAGCGTTGACGTAATCGCTTGATACAGTGTTGCCATACACATGTTGGATCTTAATTTGATCACTCTTTTGTTGCTGCACCGCAGCAAATGCAGATGAGCTTTGTGATTGACCTAAATTTACTGAAAACCCACACTAACACACGGTCATATTACAGTATTGCACTTTTCATGTAGCCTAATTAATAGCCTAACCACCGATCAGAAACATTATGGACTAAACGTTCAAATCCTGTTGCTGCAGGATTATTTTCCTGCAGCAATACTGGTCAAATTAAGATCCTACACCTGTATACTACTGAAACTAAAACTGAACAAAAATTTTAACGCAACATGTAAAGTTTGTCCCATGTTTATGAGCTGAAATACAAATCCCTGAAATTTGGTGCACAAATTTGTTTACATCACTATTAGTGAGCATTTCTCCATTGCCAAGATAATCCATCCACCTGACAGGTGTGGCATATCAAGAAGCTGATTAAATAGCATGATCATTACACAGGTGCACCTTGTGCTGGGGACAATAAAAGGCCACTTTAAATGTGCAATTTGTCACACAACACAGATGTCTCACGTTTTGAGGAAGCATGCAACTGGCATGCTGAACTGCAAGAATGTCCACCAGAGCTGTTGCCAGAGAATGTAATGTTCATTTGTCTACCATAAGCTACCTCCAACTTTGTTTCAGAGAATTTGGCAGTACATCCAACCGGCCTCACAATCCTGCAGACACATGTAATCACGCCAGCTCAGGACCACCACCTCCGGCTTCTTCACCTGCAGGATCGTCTGAGTCGGGGTGAGGGGGTGGGGTGGGGGGGGGACTCATTCTGATTGGCTGGGCCTGGCTCCACAGTGGATGGGCGCTGGCTGCCAAGTGGGTGGCCTATACCTCCCAGGCGCACCATGGCTGAGCCCCTGCCCAGTCATGTGAAATTCATAGATTTGGGCCTAATGAATCTATTGCGATTGACTTATTCTTTATACCAACTGTAACTCTGTAACTGTAATGTTGCATGTTGCATTTATATTTTTGTTCAGTATATAACCAACTTGGTATAAACAAATACTATAAAAATTATAAAAACAATATTCATTAAATGAACTTCAGTCACCAACCATGCTACTGTATCCTACAATCAGACACTCCAACACCCAACCAAAGCCAACCTGACACTTGAAGTGCTAACAAGCTCCACACTGTAGACAGGAAGAATAACATGAATAAACACACACAGCAGGACACACACACACACACACACACACACACACACACACCACACACACACACACACACACACACACACACACACACACACACACAAACACACACACACACACACACACACACACACACACACACACACACACAACACACACACACGGTGTGTCAGGCAGAGACCATGCATCTGAAACGCAGAGTGAATCCATATTACATGTGTTGTGTGCCGTCTGTCTGGGCACTGGGTCATCAATTATGAATAGAAATATACAGCTCTTCAGCCAGGCTCTGTTGTCTGTGGTCTGTGTCTCTGGCTTGTAACAGATTTCTTAAAAGGGGACAGAGACACTGGTTTTGTCATTCAGATGCCTGGCAGGAGGATATGAGAGCCACTGTCGTTGATCTCTCGCTAGGTGTTCCTCTTTGTTTTGGTCCTTTGTCTCATTGTGATTTCAAGCAGAGGTAGTGTGAGTTGTGTTATGTCTGCTGTTAAAGTCGGACAAAACCTAGTAACACTGGACACATACAGGACAGCAGACCTGTGGACTTAAATATCTGCCAAGAAAATGTCACTAGGGCATCCAGCCAAGATACTAAGGTACATCCACCAGGATACTAAAGGTACATCCAGGCCAAGATACCTAAGGTACATCCAGCCAGGATACTAAAGGTACATCCAGTCAAGATACTAAGGTCATCCAGCCAGGATACTAAAGGTACATCCAGCCAGGATACTAAAGGTAATCTAGCAGGATACTAAAGGTACATCCAGCCAGGATACTAAAGGTACATCCAGCCAGGATACAAAGGTACATCAGCCAAGGATACTAAAGGTACATCCAGCCAGGATTACTAAAGGTACATCCAGCCAGGATACTAAAGGTACATCCAGTCAGGATACTAAAAGTACATCCAGTCAAGATACTAAAGGTACATCCAGCCAGGATACTAAAGGTACATCCAGCCAGGATACTAAAGGGTACATCCAGCAGGATCTAAGGTACATCCAGCAGGATACTAAAGGTACATCCAGCAGGATACTAAGGTACATCCAGCAGGATACTAAAGGTACATCCAGTCAGGATGACTAAAGGTACATTTCCAGCCAGGATACTAAGGTACATCCAGCAGGATACTAAAGGTACATCCAGCCAGGATACTAAGGTACATCCAGTCAGGATACTAAAGGTACATCCAGCCAGGATACTAAAGGTACATCCAGTCAGGATACTAAAGGTACATCCAGCCAGGATACTAGAGTACATCCAGCAGATACTAAAGGTACATCCAGTCCAGGATACTAAAGGTACATCCAGCCAGGATACTAAAGGTACATCCAGCAGGATACAAAGGTACATCCGCAGGATACTAAAGGTACATCCAGTCAGGATACTTAAAGGTACATTCCAGCCAGCGATACTTAAATCGTACATCCAGCCAGGATACTAAAGGTACATCCAGCCAGGATACTAAAGGTACATCCAGTCAAGAGTACATCCAGCAGGATACTAAAGGTACATCCAGCACAGATACTAAAGGTGCATCCAGCCAGGATACTAAAGGTACATCCAGCCAGGATACTAAAGGTACATCCAGCCAGGATACTAAAGGTACATCCAGCCAGGGATACTAAAGGTACATCCAGCCAGGATACTAAAGGTACATCCAGCCAGGATACTAAAGGCTACATCCAGCCCAGGATACTAAAGGTACATCCAGCCAGGATACTAAAGGTACATCCAGCCAGGATACTAAAGGTACCACAAAGACCTGGGTCCAATCAACCTACCATTATGTCACATCAACGACAACAGCAAGATCAGGGATCATTTGAACCTGTGTACCTTTGCCTTGAATAACCTGACAACAAAGTCCTCTATCACCATTGAACCGTAGGAGGCAAATAGCATAAACCAGACAACATCATGTAAACACAGTTAAAAGAGGTTGTTTCATTAATTCTGACTAAAATGAAACCCTTCTTACAGAATAAACAAAACACAACACAACACTGTGATCTAGGCCTAATATAGAACACCATGATACAACACAAGCAACGTATTTACAGAGCAAAATACACCTCGGAAAACAAATTAGCAAATTCCTCTCGTCTGTTGTCAAACCCCCAGTGTACTGTACCTGCCCTCTAGAGACGGAACAAACAACGGCTAAGATGTTTTAAAGGCGTTGACTCTCTAAGATACCTGCTGCTGGTGAATACCAATAGGGTACCCCCACAGTATAGAAATGAAGGGGYAAAAACAAGGTGTGTATGTGTATGTGTGAGCATGTGCGTGTGTGTGCGTGAAACACTAGTTGCTACCTCTCTAGGATTTCCTCAAGGGCAAAGTATGTCGACACCCCTTCAAATTCGAGGATTTGGCTATTTCAGCCACACCAGTTGCTGACAGGTGTATAAAATCGAGCACACYGCCATGCAATCTCCATAGACAAACATTGGCAGTAAAATGTCCTTAATGAAGAGCTCAGGTACTTTCAACGTGGCACCGTCATAGGATGCCACCTTTCCAACAAGTCAGTTCGTCAAATTTCTGCCCTGCTAGAGCTGCCCCGGTCAACTGTAAGTGCTGTTATTGTAAAGTGGAAAAGTCTAGGAGCAACAACGGCTCAGCCGGGAAGTGGTAGACCACACAAGCTCACAGAATGGGACCCCCGAGTGCTGAAGCACGTAGCACGTAAAAATCATCTGTCATTGGTTGCAACACTCACTACCAACATCAGCACAAGKACTGTTTGTCGGGAGCTTCATGAAATGGGCTTCCATGGGAAACAGCCGGACAAAAGCCTAAGATCACCATGCGCAATACCAAGTGTTGGCTGGAGTGGTGTAAAGCTTGCCGGGCATTGGAGCAGTGGAAACGCGTTCTCTGGAGTGATGAATCATGCTTCACCATCTGGCAGTCTGACAGACAAATCTGGGTTTGGCAGATGCCATGAGAACTCTACCTGCCCCAATGCACAGTGCCAACTGTTAAGTTTGGTGGAGGAGGAATAATGGTCTGTGGCTGTTGTTCATGGTTCGGGCTAGGCACCTTAGTTCTAGTGAATGGAAATCTTAACGCTACAGCATGCAATGACATTCTAGATGATTCTGTGTTTCTAACTTTGTGGCAAAAGTTTGAAGGCCTTTTCCTGCTTCAGCATGACAATGCCCCCATGCACAAAGCGAGGTCCATAGAGAAATGGTTTGTCGAGATTGATGTGTAAGAACTTGACTTGCCTGCACAGAGCCCTGACCTCAACCCCACATCAGTGCCCGACCTCACTAGTGCTCTTGTGGCTGAATGGAAGCAAGTCGGCGCAGCAATGTTCCAACATCTAGTGAAAAGCCTTCACAGAAGAGTAGAGGCTGGTATAGCACCAAAGGGGGGACCAACTCCATATTAATGCCCATGATTTTGGAATGTGTCCATATACTTTTGGTCAATTTAGTGTATCTATCTACATACAGTACCAGTCAAAAGTTTGGACACACCTACTCATTCAAGGGTTTTCTTTATTTTTACTATTTTCTACATTGTAGAATAATAGTGACGCCATCAAAACTATGAAATAACAGATATGGAATCATGTAATAACCAAAAAAGTGTTAAACAAATCAAAATACATTTTTTTAAGTAGGCAAGTCAGTTAAGAACAAATTCTTACGTTCAATGACAGCCTAGGAATAGTGGGTTAACTGCCTTGTTCAGGGGTAGAACGACAGATTTTTACCTTGTCAGCTCAGGGATTTGATCTTCCAACCTTTTGGTTACTAGTCCAATGCTCTAACCACTWGGCTACCTGCCGCCTAGCTGAAGATATTATTTGTTTCCAGTTAAAGCCTAATGTTAGCTAGCTAACATTAAACCTGGTTGGTTAGTCCCCAGCACTGTGTGGCATTGTTGGCACTTTGTTCATTGTTGTTTAACTAGCTATTTTTAGCTGTCTGGCTCGTTAGCTAATGTTACGTGACGTGTGTGATCTTAAACGTTGTTTACCTTGCTAGGTTCATTGTTTACCTAGCTAGCTAAATGGCTAGCTATATGTCTTAAGCTAAAGTGTACTGTTAGCTAGCTAACTTTAGCTGGCAAGCTCCCTAGAAAGGCTGGTCATGGATCACATCAACAGCATCCTCCCGGATACCCTAGCCCCACTSCAATTCGCATACCACCCCAACAGATCCACAGATGATGCAATCTCAATCTCACTCAACATTGCCCTTTCCCACCTGGACAAAAGAAACACCTATGTGAGAATGCTGTTCATTGACTACAGCTCAGCGTTCAACACCATAGTGCCCTCAAAGCTCATCACTAAGCTAAGGACCCCGGGACTAAACACCTCCCGTTGCAACTGAATCCGGGACTTCCTGACGGGCCGCCCCCAGGTGGTAAGGGTAGGCAACAACATGTCTGCCACGCTGATCCTCAACACTGGGGCCACCCAGGGGTGTGTACTTAGTCCCCTCCTGTACTTCCTGTTCACCCACGACTGCATGGCCAAACACGACTCCAACAGCATCATTAAGTTTGCTGATGACACAACAGTGGTAGGCCTGATCACCACCAACGATGAGACAGCCTATAGGGAACCATCTCAYTTCGGTTGAGGTTGGGTGATTGTGGAGGCCAGGTCATCTGACGAAGCACTCCATCATTCTCCTTCTTGGTCAAGTAGCTCTTACACAGCTTGGAGGTGTGTTTTGAGTCATTGTTCTGTTGAAAAGCAAATGATAGTCCCACTAAGCGCATACCAGATGGGATGGCATTTCGCTCAGAATGCTGTAGTAGCCATGCTGGTTAAGTGTGCCTTGAATTTGAAATAAATCACAGACAGTGTCACCAGCAAAGAACCCCCACACCTTTCTCCTCCATGCTTCACGATGGGAACCACACATGCGGAGATCATCTGTTCACCTACTCTGCGTCTCACAAAGACATGGAGGTTGGAACCAAAAATCTCCAATTTGGACTCATCAGACCAAAGGACAGATTTCCACTGGTATAATGTCCATTGCTCGTGTTTCTTGGCACAAGCATGTCTCTTCTTCTTTTGGTGTCCTTTAGTGGTGGTTTCTTTGTAGCAATTCGACCACGAAGGCCTGTTTCACYCAGTCTCCTCTGAACAGTTGATGTTGAGATGTGTCTGTTACTTGAACTCTGTGAAGCATTTATTTGGGTTGCAATCTGAGGTGCAGTTAATTGCCGATTTKTGAGCCTGGTAACTCTAATGAACTTATCCTCTGCAGCAGAGGTAACTCTTGGTCTTCCTTTACTMTGACGGTCCTCATCAGAGCCAGTATCATTATAGCGCTTGATTTTTTTTATGACTGCACTTGAAGAAACTTTCAACGTTTAACATTTTTTTCGTATTGACTGACCTTCATGTCTTAAAGTAATGATGGACTGTCATTTCTCTTTGGTTATTTTCTGTATACCAACGCTACCTTGTCACAACACAACTGACTGGCTCAAACGCATTAAGAAGGAAAGAAATTCCATTATGTAACTTTTAACAAGGCACACCGGTTAATTGAAATGCATTCCAGGTGACTACCTCATGAAGCTGGTTGAGAGAATGCCAAGAGTGTGCAAAGATCTCATCAAGGCAAAGTGTGGCTACTTAGAATAATCTAAAATCTAAAACATATTTTGATTTGCTTAACACATTTTTGGTGACTATGATTCCATATGTGTTATTTCATAGTTTCTTCACTATTATTCTACAATGTAGAAAATAGTACAAATAATGAAAGAAAATTGAATGAGTAGGTGTGTCAAAACGTTTGACTGGTACTGTAAGTATTCAGACCCTTTACTCAATACTTTGATAAGCACCTTTGGCAGCGATTACAGCCTCAAGTCTTCTTTGATATGACGCTACAAGCTTGGCACATTTGTATTTGGGGAATTTCTCCCATTCTTCTCTGCAGGATCCTCTCAAGCTGTGTCAGGTTGGATGGGGAACGTTGCTGCACAGCCACTATCATGTCTCTCCAGAGATGTTCGATCAGGTCTAAGTCCCGGCTCTGGCTGGGCCACTCAAGGACATTCAGAGACTTGCCCGAAGCCACTCCTGTGTTGTCTCTGGTCGTGCTTAGGGTTGTTGTCCTGTTGAAAGGTGAACCTTCACCCCATTCTGAGGTCCTGAGTGCTCTGGACCAGGTTTCATCAAGGATCTCTCTGTACTTTGCTACGTTCATCTTTCCCTCGATCCTGACTAGTCTCCCAGTCATGCCACTGAAAAACATACCCACAGCATGAGGATGCCACCACCATGCTTCACCGTAGGGATGGTGCAGGTTTCTTCCAGACGTGACACTTGGCATTCAGGCCAAAGAGTTCAATCTTGGTTTCATCAGACCAGAGAATCTTGTTTCTCATGGCCTGAGAGTCTTTAGGTGCCTTTTGGTAAACTCCAAGCGGGCTGTCATGTGCCATTTACTGTGGAGTGTCTTCCGTCTCGCCACTCTACCATAAAGGTCTGATTGGTGGAGTGCTGCAGAGATGGTTGTCTTTCTGGAAGGTTCTCCCATCTCCACAGAGGAACTCTAGAGCTCTGTCAGAGTGACAATTGGGTTCTTTGGTCACCTCCCTGACCCTGCTTTGTCATTATGGGGTATTGTGTGTAGATTGATGAGGAAAAATATGAATTTAATCCATTTTAGAATAAGGCTGTAATGTAACAAAATGTGGAAAAAGTCAAGGGTCTGAAACTTTCCGAATGCACTGTAAATATATGTATATATTGTGTATAATATGTACTGTTATTTATGTTGTAGCAACTTTGGTCTCAATTTCTTCCCTGTTAAAATAAAGGTAAAAAGTAATAAAAATTGTTTATGGATTTCACATGACTGGGATAAAATGCAATTGTGTTCTTTGTCCTAGATTATGCCTGCCCATGCCATAACCCCACCACCACCATGGGGCACACTGTTCACTAACAGGATGTAAACAAATTTGTGCACAAAACTTGAGAGAAATACACTTTTTCTTCTCATGGAACATTTCTGGGATTTTTTTTTTCAGATCATGAAAAATGGGACCAACACTTTCCATATTGCGTTCAATATTTTTGTTATATTTTTGATCAGTGTACATTTTAACTATAAACAGGTGTTAACAATATGGCTCGTCTGTCTTTCTCTCTCCCTCTCTCTCTCTCTGTCTGCCTGCCTGTCTGTCTGTGCCATGATCTTTGGATTAGGGAGGAGGCATATCCCACTGATCAAAAGGTCACTATAGTTTATGTTGCTTAGCAACCTTGTATGAGAAGACATAGGCGTAATTAAGTGAGTGTGAGAGACCATACAGTACATTACACACAAATGGGTGTCTCATTGTATAACTTGTATTATTTTGGTGTACAAATGATTGTATGGCCCCTATATCCTGTAACACAATATATGGACAAGGTAGGTTTGCAAAGAGTTAGTAGACAATACTTAGTAAAGTATGGCATGGATGCTGTATGTATTGAGGACTCTCCAATTGAGATGGAAATTACAGTTGAAGTCAGAAGTTTACATACATTTAGGTTGGAGTCATTAAAACTCGTTTTTCAACCACTCCACAAATTACTTGTTAAAACCTCTTAGCGCTAGGGGTCAGAATTGTCTTTTTCTTAAAATAACGTTCCCAAGGTAAACAGAATTTTCTCTGGCCCAGATCGTAAAATGCATATAATTTACGAATTAGGATAGAAAACAATCCAAAGTTTCCAAAACTGTCAAAATATTGTCTGTGAGTATAACAAAACGTATTCTGCAGACGAAAACCTGAGAAAATCTAACCTGGAAGTGATATTTTTAAAAAGAAATCTGTGTTTCCTGGACCATCTTTCTTCCATTTAAAGGGGTATCAACCAGATTCCTTTTTTTTTTTTGTGATAAAAGTAATATTTATCGAACAAAAATAAAATTTGTTGTGTAACTGGGAGTCTCGTGAGTGCAAACATCCGAAGATTATCTAAGGTAAGCGATTAATTTTATTGCTTTTCTGACTTTCGTGACCAAGCTAACCAAGCTAACATAAGGCTAACTGTTCTAGCATTGATTGCTACACTCACAAAAGCTTGGATTTCTTTCGCTGTAAAGTATATTTCACAATCTGACACGATAGGTGGAATAACAACAAGCTAAGCTTGTTTTGTATATTTCACTTGTATTGGCATGATATAAATATTTTTTTGTAATATTTTTTAATTCTGATAAGTTTGGGAATTTTCTTCTTCCTTTCAGGACCGGACACGAGGCTGTAGTTTTTCTCAACATAACGCGCAACTCAAATGGCGTTTTTTGTTTTAAAAGTAATATTTATCGACAAAATAACATTTTAGTGGTAACTTGGGAGTCTCGGTGAGTGCAAACATTCCAAATTATCTAAGGTAAGCGCATTCATTTTATTTGCTTGTTCCTGCTCTTCGTGACCATGCAATTTGGGGCTAGCTGTTGTAGCACATGAATTGCTACACTTCACAAAAAGCTTGGATTTCTTTGAGCTGTAAAGTCTATTTTTCAAAAGATCTGACACGATAGGTGGATTAACAACAAGCTAAAGCTTGTGTTTTGGTTAATTTCACTTGTGATTGCATGATTTATCAAATATTTTTACAGCCGTCATCCCTCAGGGAAGAGATGCGTTCTGTCCTCCTATGCAGATGAACGCACCATGGGTGCGAATGTGTGCAAAATCATCCCAGAACACAGCATAAGGACCCTGTGTGAAGATGCGGAGGAAACAGGTTACGAATGAGTAATTTAATCCACAAGTAATACAGTCAAGTATATCGACAATGAACCTGAAGTGGCCGCTCCAAGCCAGGAAGAAGCCACTTGTCGACATAGAACGCCATAGAAATGGCCAGACTACGGTTGCAACTGCACATGGGACAAATGATCGTTACTTTTTGGACAACTTCCTCGTGGTTGATAAAACTAAATAGAACTTGGGTTTTTGGTCAAAATTACCATCGGTTATGTTTGGAGGGAAAAAAGGGGAAGTTGCTAGCTTGAAGAATACCATCCCAACCGTAAGCACGGTGGTGCAGCTCATGTTGTGGGGGTGCTTTTGCTGCCAGGAGGGACTGTGCACTTCACAAATAATTGCATCATGAGTAGGAGAATTATGTGGATATCTTGAAGCAAACCATCTCAAAGACCATCAGTCACGGAATTAAAGCTTGGTCGCAAATGTGTCTTCAAATGGAAATGACCCCAAGCATACTTCCAAAGTTGTGGCAAAAATGGTACTTAAGGACACAAAGTCAGGTATTGAGGAGGGCCATCACAAAGACACTACCTCAATCCCATAGAAAATTGTGGGCAGAACTGAAAAAGCGTTTGTGGAGCAAGGCAGGTCCTACAACCTGACTCTAGTACACCAGCTCTGGTCGGAGGATGGGCCAAAATTCACCCAACTATTGTGGGACGCTTGTGGAAGGCTACCCGAACGTTTCTGAACACCAAGTTAACAATTTAAAGGGCACATGCTCCAAATACTATGGTGAGTGCGTATATAAACGTCGAACCCACTGCGAATTGGTGAAAGAAATAAAGCTGAAAGTAAATCATTCTCCTACTATTTATTCTGACATTTCACATTCCTTAAATATAAGTGGTGATCCTAACTGACCTCAAGATAGGACATTTTTACTAGGATTAAATGTCAGGAATTGTGAAAACTGAGTTTAATGTATTTGGCCTAGGTGTAATGTAAACTTCTGACTTCAACTGTAGGTGTTGATAGTTGTTAGCAGGTGAAAGCTACTGCACATTGATATGTGTTAAGCTTGTTAGGCAGGTGTTTCAGTCAGTCTACGCAGTAGATAGGACAGATAAGAGGTAAGTGTAATGTTGGGAGAAGGATGAAGTGTGGCGACTCGACTCGTGTCCCATTTTGTGGGAGCTGATGATGTTCCCCCTGGCTGCTCGGTCCTGTGCTCTGTGGGGAGAAGGTAGGGGGAGGCATGGCCGAATCAGGTGAATTGTACTCATGTGTGTGTGTGTGTGGTGTGGTGTGTTGTGTGTGTATGTGTGTGTGTGTGGTGCTGTGTGTGGTGTGTCGGTGTGGTGTGTGTGGTGTGTGGTGTGTGTGTGTGTGTGTGTGTGTGTGTGTGTTTGTGTTGTGTGTGGGTGTGTGTGTGTGGGTGTGGTGGTGTGTGACACCCCTGACCTTGTAATGGAATGCACACACGTTCAAGCCTGAAAACTTCATCATCCAGGCCACAACACACTATTCCACAGCCAGGAGGCGAGGAGGGAGAGACGAGAGAGGGAGAGGAAAGAGGAGAGATGAAGGAGAAATTGGGAGGAGAGAGAGGGAGGGAGGAGAGGGAAAAGCTGAATGAAGGAATGGAAAGAAAGAAAAAGGGACTATCTGCGAGAGGACTAGACCCTACTTCTTCATACTTTTCATTAAGTTAGATGGGAGTCTGTAAAAGTAACATGCCAGTTTGGCTCTTCAGAACACGCTAAATCACCCTCAGATCGTCAAGCATAACCAAATATTGGATGGCCTTCACACTCCAACACACCCGACTGTGTCCATTGATTCCTTGCAATTTGGTGTCGCTATGGGTTTTCACCTGATATTTTACTGTACCAGCGAAGCGAGGTAACCTGCCTAAATGATTACCGCCCCGCTAGGCAACTACGTCGGGTATCCTTATGAAGTGCTGTTGAAAGGCTGGTATGGCTCACACAACAGGATCTCCCGGATCACCGCTGACCCCCCAATTCGCATTACCGCCCCAAACCACAGATGACGCAATCTCCAATCGCAACTCCACACAGCCCTTTCTCACGTGGATAAGGAACACCTAGTGTGATGAATGCTGGTTCATTCCTACCAGCTCAGCGTTCAACACCGTGGTTGCCCAAGAGCTCCTTCACTAATCTAAGGGACCCTGCGGACTAAACCACTCTCCCTCTGCAAACTGGATCCTGGGAGACTCCTTGGCGCCGCCTCCCTGGGGTAGGGGTATTGGCAACGGAACACGTCTGCCAACTTATCCCTCAACACTGGCCCCGCAGGGGTGTGTGACTTAGTCCCTCCCTTACTCCCTGTTCACCACGGACTGCGTGGCTTAAACACGGACTCCAACACCATCATAAGTTCTGACGACAATGGTAGGCCTGAATCACAACAAAACAATGGACACCTATAGGGAGGAGGTCAGAGAAAACTGGCAGTGTTGTGCCAGGACAACAACCTCTCCCTCATGTGAGCAAGACAAAGGAGCTGATCGTGGATCTACAGGAAGGCAGGCCGATACAGGCCCTCTATTAACATCGATGAGGCTGTTAGTGGAGCGGTCGAGCAGTTTCAAGTCCTTGGTCTAACACCAGACGATGTCATCATGGTCCAAACACACAAAGACAGTGTAGAAGAGGCCAAACAAAAACCTTTTCCCCCTCAGGAGACGTGTGAAAAGATTTACATGGGTCCCAGATCCTAAAAAGTTATACAGCTGCACCATCGAGAGCATCCTGACCGGTTGCATCACCGCCTGGTATGGCAACTGCTCGGCATCTGACTGTAAGGCGCTACAGAGGGTAATGCGTACGGCCCAGTACATCACTGGGGCCAAGCTTCCTGCAATCCAGGACCTAAATAATAGGCGGTGCCAGAGGAAAGTCCATAAAATTGTCAGAGACTCCAGTCACCCAAGTCATAGACTGTTTTCTCTGCTACCGCACGACAAGCAGTACCGGAGCATCAAGTCTAGGACCAAACGGCTCCTTAACAGCTTGTACTCCCAAGCCATAAAACAGCTGAACAATTAATCAAATGACCACCGGACTATTACATTGACCCTCCCTCCATTTGTTTTGTACACCGCTGCTACTCACTGTTAATTATCTATGCATAGTCACTTCACCCCTACCTGCATGTACAAATTACCTCTAACCTGTACCCCTGCACACTCGGTACCCCCTGTATATAGCCTCGTTATTGTTATGTTATTGTGTTACTTTATATATTCTTTTACTTTAGTTTATTTGGTAAATATTTTCTTAACTCTTCTTGAACTGCACTGTTGGTTAAGGGCTTGTAAGTAAGCATTTCACATTAAAGTCTACACTTGTTGTATTCCTTGCATGTGACAAATAAAGTTTGATTTGATTTGATCATTAAGCTTGGCTTCATAATCATCTAAAAAACAGCATTCTTTCAACGTAGTCCTAGCTTTGCAGTCGTCTAGGACACGTACTAGCCTTAAACGTCCACTGTCTGCTGAATGTGTTCATGTTCACACTCCATTTCATATTCTGGTCTTAGGTCAGTTTACGGTTTCCTTGAGCAAAATTATGAGCCCTGTTCAGCGCACTTCTCATCTCTCATTGGAGGATATTAATTAACCCAACCGGTAACAGCAAGAAACACCGGAGAGGCCATTGTCTTGTTTCTCTAACTCGGCCTACCTGCAGACCAGCCCGCATACGTAGGGCATGAGGTTGTAAGTATCAAAACAAATTCCCAGGACATAGACATAGATCTGATATGGGCAGAAAGCTTCAATACTTGTTAATCTAACTGCACTGTCCAATGTACAGTAGCTATTACAGTGAAAGAAAATAACAGATTTTTAAACTTTGCACATACACTGCTGCCATCTAGTGTCCTAAATCTAAATTGTGCCTGGGCTCGAATAATACATTATGGCTTTTCTCTTGGTTTTCAAAGATGAAGGTACAAAAAGAACGTGTGTTTTTTCTTTGTATTATCTTTTACCAGATCTAATGTGTTATATTTTCCTACATTAATTTCACATTTCCACAAAACTTCAGTGTTTCCTTTCAAATGGTATTAAGAATATGCATATCCTTGCTTCAGGTCCTGAGCTACAGGCAGTTAGATTTGGACATGTCATTTTAGGCGAAAATTGAAAAAAGAGTTGGATCCTTAAAAGGTTCAGAAAATCTATGGRAATCTATGGTAACTTCGGAAATGTATACTTGAATAAGTGTACAAAATGTATTTATYTACTGTAGAGCATTCATGTATCATATCTGTGTCCATATTGTCCATCAATGTCTAGTAGACCCTATGGTTCAAGAGAAAATAGCCTAATTAATTATTTTCAATAACCCTGCAACTCTTCCAACTATTTACTTTTTTCTCACCTGCCACCAGTTTGACACCAAAACACTGACAACAAATACATATTGATATACAAAAAAATATAAAGGATTTTTCCTAATGAAATTGTCATATTAAACAGCAATCGTATTCACTAAATTGATGGTTTATATTTAGGATAATGTTTTATATTTGACATGTGATAAGGGCCAGAGATAATTAGAGACCTGTGATAATCTGAAGTACCCACCAAAGGGCCAGAGATAATTAGAGACCTGTGATAATCTGAAGTACCCACCNAGATAATTAGAGACCTGTGATAATCTGAAGTACCCACCAAAGGGCCAGAGATAATTAGAGACCTGTGATAATCTGAAGTACCCACCAAAGGGCCACTAGATATCTTGTGATGGATTACATCACATCCTTGAAAGATAACAACATTCTGGTAGTTTACTGGTAAACTTAGAAAGTTTACAGTAATATACCCTCTCTTTGCAACTCTACCCACCGTTCCGACAAGAGAGGGAGGGAGAGAGAGAACGAATCAATATCAGATCAAAATGTTTCAGTGTATCCTGGGTGATAGAGAGAGAGAGGGGGGAGGGGGAGA
>NC_036873.1:528915-530792 GCF_002910315.2 Salvelinus sp. IW2-2015
GTGCCCAGGGTAGGAAGATCCTCCAAGTAAAAAGACACATGAATGAAAGGAGGTGTGTCTCCCCTTCTCTTTCCATCAGCTGTCAATCACAACAAAGGAAGTAAAAGCCAACAATACCACACTGCTCTCCATCTCACACCTCCCTCCATCTCTCTCTCTCTCTCTCTCTCTCTCTCTCTTTCACACTCTACTTCTCACTCTCCCTTCCTCTCCTTCTCACTGTGGCTAGACCCCTCTCCCTCCCTCCGTCCTTCCCCATCTCTCTCTCTGGACTCTCCTACTCGAGCTAAGTAGTGACCACCCATATGTCACCGGCCTGCCAAACAGGGGAAACCAGCAGTGATTTAGCAAACAAGCCTCTCAATCAATGGTGCGGTGGAGCGCGTAACACATGCCAGTCAAAACCTATTACGTTCAAAGGCCTCCTCTTTAACTTCTACTTCACTGGGTTGACCAGGGGCTGCGGGGCGAGGAAGAGAGTAGCCGCAGAGTATGTGAAGATCTCAATTGCATACTGCTCGCGTCCTCTCTCCTCTCTTCTCGTCTCCTTCTCAAAACGCATTGGATGAGAAAGCCAGAGGTCCCGCCCCTCTGATCTTCTCCTCCAATATGTTTTGAGAAGGAGACAAAGAGAGAGAGGACAGAGGACGGGAGGAGTATGCAATTGAAAAATATTCCCTATGAGGACGTAAACAAACACATAGACTATACTGTACAAATACAACTCTACTACTAACAAAAACACACTGGCTTCGTACTAGAGAAATACGAATTGAACTGAGTCAACTCAAAATCATCGAATCAATTCTTGTTCATTGAATCATTTAAGATGGCTSTCATTGAATCGATTAACCTAGCCAAAGAAGGTTATCAATATCAAACGTGCTAGTGTCTCCAGTACAATTAGTTTGCATGCTACGCTATACAGTAGAAGTAGATGATATCATGATGCTAAAAGCTACTGGTTGTTATGAGGTGAAGATGGACCAATTAATTAGCATGCTACGCTATACAGCAGAAGTAGGTGTGTGTGTGGTGTGTGTGTGTGTGTGTGTGTGTGTGTGTGTGTGTGTTGTCTGAAGGCCCCCTGCTATGATGGGCACAGCACAGACTGACGGCAGGACCTCGTTAGCACAGATGGTGCCAGAGGGAACACATTCCCAGTCTTTGGAGAGGAAGGGGACTGGAGAACAAAGACGGCCTGGTCGATCTTCATCATACGACCAGTAGCTTTGTAGTAGCCGATCGGTATCCATATACTCTGCCTTGTATAGGTACATGCTAATTAATTGGTCTCATCTTCACTTCATAAGCAACCAGTAGCTTTTAGCAGTCATGATATCAGTCTACTTCTGCTGTATAGCGTAGCATGCTAATTATTGGTCCATCTTCACCTTCATAACCACCAGTAGCTTTTAGTACCATGTATCATATTAACTTGCTGTTATAGCGTAGCGGCATCTTAATTGGTCCATCTTCACCTCATAACAACGAGTGCTTTTTAGCGCATCATGATATCATACTACTTCTGCTGTATAGCGTAGGCATGCTAAATTAATTTGGTCCATTTCACCTCATAACCCAGTAGCTTTTAGTCCAATGGTATCATATAGCTTCTGCTGTATAGCGTAGCATGCTAATTAATTGGTCCATCTTCACTCATAACAACCAGTAGCGTTTGTAGCATCATGGATATCATCTAACTTCTACTGTTAGGTAGCCCTGCACTATGTTCTGGAGACACTAGCACGTGTTGATATCTGATAACCTTCTTTGGCTAGGTTAATCGATTTTCAAATGACCGCCATCTTTAAATGATTCAATGAACAAGAATTGATTCGATGATTTTGAGTTGACTCGTTCAATTCGTATTTCTC
>NC_036873.1:533000-547608 GCF_002910315.2 Salvelinus sp. IW2-2015
AAACTTGAGGCGTGTGATGGTTGTAGGGCTTTTGTGTGTGTGGTGTTGTGTGTGTGTGTTGTGTGTGTGTGTGGTGTGTGTGTGTGGTGTGGTGTGTGTGTGTGGTTGTGTGTGTGTGTGTGGTGTGTGTGTGTGTGTGTGTGTGTGTGTGGTGGTGTATGTGTGTGTTTTTCAATGTGCTCCTGCTGTCTAATGCTGGCAGTATCATCTTTACATGGCTACTCTTAGTTTCCACGTAAGTGGGTAGAGGTGGAAATAGAATTCCAGTATTTGTACAACGATAAACAATACTGCTTCAAGAAATAACTTGTGTTAACTCATGCACAGTGTATGTCAAGGCCCAGTCCCACATTCTTTATGAGGGATTTCTCCTTCAAGGGAAGACATCATAACGTATGTATCTACTTACCTTAGACCTCTATCTAGCGACCTTTTGAGAGAGGTCACATCTACGCATTACACCGCAGCTCATATTTCCCCTCTAGTGCATTAATACATGCATCACCTTGATGTGTTGACACTACACTTGAATACGCTGATAGAAAATGAGAAGGCGGGACCCAGGTACATCCTTATGTTTTTGAGCATGATAACTGTTGCTATGCGGCTATCTAATTTACAGGGATGACATTAATCAGTGTTGCGTGCGGCCTGGGCAATGTACAGCCAGGCGGAGAGGAGAAGAATGAACGGCGGCATTAGTCAGTGAGAGAATGATCCATTACCTGTGCATTTATAAAGTCATTTGACCGCACGGGGGAAGTTCCACAGTACAAAGACTGTGTTGTGTTAAGAGAGCTCGTTACATTAAGGGAGCTGTATCAACTGTAGATACATGCTGGAGGGGTGGCAGTCCAGTTTGACCTGAAGTGGATGGAAATAAGCAAGGCCTTGATGGGGAACCGGAGTGGGCCAGAGAAGGGTAGAGAGAGAGTGAGAGAGAGTAGGAGAGAGAGAGAAAAAGAGAGAGAGATGGAGAGAGGGGAAATGATAGAAAGAGAGAGAGAGAGAAGAGAGAGAGAGAGAGAGAGAGAGAGAGAGAGAGAGAGAGAAGAGAGAGAGAGAGACAGCGAGAGAGAGAACAGGAGAGAGAGAGAAGAGAGAGAGAGAGAAGAGAGGAGAGAGAGAGAGAGAGAGAGAGAGAGAGAGAGACAGAGAGAGAGAAGAGAGAGAGGGGGTCCATGGGAGAAGAAGGCTGCCTAAGAGGAGAGAAACTGGGGGATCCAAGCCAGATTTCTAAACAAGTGATTATACCGAAGCCCCTCCTCTCCTCCTCTCTTCCTCTTCCTCCTCAGGCATAGGGACATGAGAGCGGCAGGCGGCTGCTGGAAGCTACGTGAACGTGTGTGGTGTGTTGTTTTGTGTGGTGTGGTGCACACTGCCTGTTTCAGCATATTGTGGCCCTCAAACACAAAAAATTGATTAGTGGTATTTTCTGTGGGCCATGCCTGTAAGACTGAGACAGCTGGTAAGGGCTGAAACGTTCCAGGGGTTCCTTAAGCAATGTTCCTGGGTTCCTCTCCTCACAGCATTTACACTTGAAAGTGAGACATGTTCCTGGGGTCTCCTCACAGCATTTACACTTGAAGTGAGACATGTTCCTGGGGTCTCTCACAGCATGTTACACTTGAAGTGAGACATGTTCCTGGGGTCTCCTCACAGCATTTACACTTGGAAGTAAGATCATTGAAAAAACACCTCATTTTGACTACTGTGTCTGCATTCGATCAGCGTCACTCAACTGCACACTATATATTACAACTGAATCAAATCTACCTAATTGTTGACTGTAGTGTTTGCTTAGGCATAGCCAGGGTGTATACACAAACAATATATACACAGCACACACATCCACACAAACCAGCACGCATGCACAAACACACTCAGCACACACCAGGAAGGCAGTTAAGGTAATCCTTCAGCCCTTGGTTACCTGAAACGACTGTAATCACAAGTGAACTGAACTCTTCCTCACTGGCTTATATTAAACAAGTGAGGTTACCTCGACTACCCTCCACTCCTTAAAGCTCATATAAACGGGCCAACAATATCTATTTATTTCTTATGCTGCAATGAACTTTTATAACATTCTGTCAGATGAACTGAATCACCGCTGGGCTGAGCATGTAAGGAAATCAATTAAATGAAGTCACGGCGCTGGCTGGCCAATTGTCTGTGGCAGTTTTTGATATAATATGGTTAATGTACTGGCTGGGTAAAATTAAACACAATTTTGCACCAGTAGACTTACTGGGCGCGTGGTTTTGCCGGGGTGGGAGGGTTACACGAACACCCACACACAACCACACACACAACACACACCACACACACACACACCACACACACACACACACAACACACACACCACACACCAAACACACACCCACACACACCACACACACACACAACAACCACACAACACTGACAGCGGACCGTCCTGGGAGTCAGTGGTGTTTTTTACCGTGGGGTTAAAAGATTCCTAAACGTGGGGCAAGCCAATCCAGAGAAAAAGCCACTTAACCTGTGTGTTGTGATAATGTGTTGTTGCTCTGTAATTAGTTAATTGCCTTAACACCGTTATATTATAGACTTAAGGCGAGACAAGATAGAAACACAGTGGCAGAATAAATTCAACCACACATTTGTTTTCATTACAAACCGGAGAGGAACATCTGTCCGTGAAGTCCACAAAACATATTGAACTGTAACAAACAGTTACATGACCTACAGCATGGTCAAGGCAAGGTCAATGTTTTACTACATTTTCTGACTACTAAACACTTTGATTTTATTAGAACCACAGAGAGTCCAAGCTTCCTCGCACTATTGCAGCACCATTCCAACATTGTCAACGTCTAATCACTTCCTGCTTAGTCTAATACGGTGACACTAAAAGAAGTACAAAAACTATTTAGTCCAATTCAACGTACGCTAAATATGTTTGGGCTGTCCATGGACTGTTTCTGTGTCTTGTGTGTGTGCGCGTGTGTGCGTGCACAGTGAAAAACATTTGACTCACCTATCTTTGTAGCAGAACAACAATGCCATCCTACTCTTTCATGTTGCCTAAACGGTCTCATGACTCTGTCATAACAGTACAAGCTTTTTAGTTCTTGTTGTCCTAGGCTACCTGGCAAAATACTTGCTTGCTAAACTAACTTCCTTCATGGGCAACGATACGCCAGCCAGCTAGTTACCATGTTAGCAATACTACATCTGGCTAACATGTTGACTCCATTCCTGTCAGGCAGGGGCACAATGTAGTAAATTTAATCCGGGTTAGATCAGAATTGCTGTTATAGTTCATGGCCAGTACAATAGGGAATTAAGTAAACACAGTCAAATCTCTATCGCCATCCATGGCTTATTTAGGAAACGGACGATTGTTAGCTAGCTAGCTAGCCACGACCGGAAGGACAACAACACACGAGATGCAACAATCCAAGTTTTTTATCTGTTTAAATTATGGTTGTAGCTGGTTTGTATATGATTGGTCTGAGCCAAATCCAAATTGGCTTCTCCTTTGACACTTTGGTTTTGGTGCGCCAGGACCATTCTCAGCTGAGCCTACTCAGTTTAACTCAATGCGATTGCCTATTGTCTTTAAAAAAAAAATATTAAGGGAGGCCAAATGCTCGCTGCTTACTTGCAATTCAATGCCACGGGTTAGTAAGTGCGTCTTTTCTGACCAGACAGCATCAGATAGATAACTCTACACCAATACTGAGACACGAGGGGTGCGTTTTGTTCGCTCGGATGCGTTTCTCTGGTGAGATACCATTCCAGCAGCCTCTTGCAAATTGAAACGGGACATTTTTGTGAAACACGGAGAGAGGAAAGAGACATTTGTATGTTTTTCCAATTCTTTTTTCTTGGTCAATTTGGGGACAGCCTGGCTTCCCCTGGCTTCCTGAAATACATGTGCAAGTACTGCTGGGGGTCAGGGTAATACCCTTCTATGAAGAAATACACGAATAACATGTACAGTACTGCTGGAGTCAGGGTAATACGCCTTCTAAAAACACACGAATACATGTCAGTACTGCTGGGAGGTCAGGGTAATACGCCTTTAAGAAAACCATGAATACACTGTACAGTACTGGCTGGAGTCAGGTAATACGCCTTCTAAGAAAACACGAATACATGTACGTACTGCTGAACGTCAGGGTAATACGCCTTCTCAAGAAACAACGAATACATTACTGTCTAGCTGGGGACTCGGGGTATACGCCTTCTCAAAAAACAACGGAATACATGTACATGATCGCTGGTAGTCAGGGATATACGCCCTTCTAAGAAACACAACGAATACATTGTACAGTACTGCTGGGAGTCAGGTAAGTACGCCTTCTAGAAAAACAACATGAATATACACTGTACAGTATGCTGGGAGTCAGGGTAAACCACCTTCTACAGAAACATGAATCATGTACAGTACTGCTTGGGAGTCAGGGTAATACCCTTTCTAAGAAACACGAATACATGTACAGTACTGCCTGGATCCAGGGTAATACGCCTTCTATAGAAACACGAATACATGTACAGTACTGCTGGAAGTCAGGTAATTGACACTTCTAAGAAAACATGATACATGTACAGTAGCTGCTGGAGTCAGGGTATACGCCTTCTAAGAAAACATGAATACTGTACAGTACTGCCTGGAAGTCAGGGTAATACGCCTTCTAAGGAAAACATGAATCATGTACAGTACTTGCTGGGAGTCAGGGTAATACGCCTTCTACAGAAAACATGAAATATCATGTACAGTACTGCTGGGAGTCAGGGTAATCACGCCTTCTAGAGAAACATGAATACATGTACAGACTGCGGGAGTCAGGAATAATTACACCTTCTAAGAAAACACGAATACATGTACAGTACTGCTGGGAGTCAGGGTAATACGCCTTCTAAGAAAACATGGATATCATGTACGTACTGCTGGGACGTCAGGTAATACGCCTTCTAAGAAAACGAGTATCATGTACAGTACTGCTGGGAGTCAGGGTAATACGCCTTAATGTGTGTGTTTTCAATGTGCTCCTGCTGTCTAATGCTGGCAGTATCATCTTTACATGGCTACTCTTAGTTTCCACGTAAGTGGGTAGAGGTGGAAATAGAATCCAGTACTTTGTACAACGATAAACAATACTGCTTCAAGACAATAACTTGTGTTAACTCATGCACAGTGTATGTCAAGGCCCAGTCACCCACATTCTTTATGAGGGATTTCTCCTTCAAGGAAAGACATCATAACGTATGTATCTACCTTARCCTTAGACCTCTATCRAGCGACCTTTTGAAGAGAGGTCACATCTACGCATTACACCGCAGCTCATATTTCCCCTCTATGCATTAATACATGCATCAKCTTGATGTGTGATCACTACACTTGAATACGCTGATYGAAAATGAGAAGGCGGGACCCCAGGTACATTRCTTAATGTTTTGAGCATGATAAACATGTTGCTATGCGGCTATCTAATTTACAGGGATGACATTAATCAGTGTTGCTGCGGCGCTGGGCAATGTACAGCCAGGCGGAGAGGAGAYAATGAACCGGGGCATTAGTCAGTGAGAGAATGATCCATTACCTGTGCATTTATAAAGTCATTTGACCYCACGGGGAAGTTCCACAGTACAAAGACTGTGTTGTTYTTAAGAGYGCTCGTTACATTAAGGGAGCTGTATCAACTGTAGAATACATGCTGGAGGACGTGGCAGTCACAGTTTGACCTGAAGTGGATGGAATAAAGCAAGGCCTTGATGGGGAACCGGAGTGCAGTGGGCCGAGAGAAGGGTAGAGAGAGATGAGAGAGAGTAGGAGAGAGAGAGAAAAAGAGAGAGAGATGGAGAGAGGGGAAATGATAGAAAGAGAGAGAGAGAGAAGAGAGAGACAGCGAGAGAGAGAGAGAGAGAGTGGAGAGAGAGAGAAAAAGAGCAGAGAGATGGAGAGAGGGGATGATAAAAGAGAGAGAGAGAGAAAGAGAGAGACAGCGAGAGAGAGAGAGGAGAGAGAGAGAAGAGAGAGAGAGAGAGAGAGAGAGAAGAAGAGAGAGAGAGAGAGAGAGAGAGAGAGAGAGAGAGAGAGAGAGAGAGAAGAGAGAGAGAGAGAGAGAGAGAGAAGAGAGAGAGAGGAAGAGAGAGAGAGAGAGAGGGTCCATGGGAAAGAGGCTGGCCTAAGAGGAGAGAAACTGGGGGATCCAAGCCAGATTTCTAACAAGTGATTATACCGAAGCCCCTCCTCTCCTCCTCTCTTCCTCTTCCTCCCTCAAGGCATAGGGACATGAGAGCGGCAGGCAGGCTGCTGGAAGCTACTGTGAACGTGTGTGTGTGTGTTTGTTTGTGTGTGTGTGTGCACACTGCCTGTTTCAGCATATTGTGCCCTCAAACACAAAAATATGATTAGTGGTATTTTCTGTGGGCAGCATGCTGTAAGACTGAGACAGCTGGTAAGGCTGAACGTCGGGTTCAATGGCCTCGTACAGAACTTGACAGACAGTTCTGGTACAGGTCGTTCTGTGGACAGTTCTCTCCTACAGCTTAACATGAGCATTTCTGGGTCTTAAGTTACATGATTCCTGGGTCTCCTCAAGCATTTACACTTGAAGTGAGACATGTTCCTGGGGTTCTACAGCATTTACACTGTGAGACAGTCGGTCCCTCAAGTACACTTGAAGTTGGACATGTTCTGGGTCTCCTCACAGCATTTACACTTGAAGTGAGACATGTTCCTGGGGTCTCTCGCTCACGGTAGCACTCTCTCAGTTACACTTGAAGTGAGACATGTTCCTGGGGTCTCCTCACAGCATTTACACTTGAAGTGAGACAGTCGTCTCTCCAGATTACACTAAGAGACATGTGGTCTCCTACAGCATTTACACTTGAAGTAAGACATAAAAAACACCTCATTTTGGCTAATGTGTCTGCATTCGATCAGCACTCAACTGCACACATATATATACAACTGAATCAAATCTACCTAAATTGTTGACTGTAGTGTTTGCTTAGGCATAGCCAGGGTGTATACACAAACAAAATATATACACACACACACCAACAAACCAGACACGCATGCACAAACACTCACGCACACACCAGGGAAGGCAGTTAAGGTAATCCTTCAGCCCCTTGGTTAAACCTGAAACGACTGTAATCACAAGTGAACTGAACTCTTCCTCACTGGCTTATATTAAAACAGTGAGGTTACCCTCGACTACCCTCCGCTCCTTCAAAGCTCATATAAACGGCCCAACAATATCTATTTATTTCTTATGCAATGAACCTTTAATAAACATTTCTGTCAGATGAAACTGAATCACCGCGGGCTGAGAGCATGTAAGGAAATCAATTAAAATGAAGTCACGGCGCTGGCTGGCCAATTGTCTGTGGCAGTTATTTGATATAATATGGTTAATAGTACTGGCTGGTAAATTAACACAATTTTGCAACAGTAGACTTACTGGGGCGCGTAGGTTGCCGGGGGGGGAGGGGTCACACGAACACACCACCACACACACACACACACACACACACACACACACACACACACACACACACACACACACACACACACACACACACACACACACACACACACACACACACACACACACACACACACACACCACACACACACAACACACACACACACTGACAGGCGGGACCCCTGGGAGTCAGTGGTGGTACGTGGGTAAAATCACTGGGGAAGCCATCCAGAGAAAAAAGCCACATTACAACCTGTGTGTTGTGATAATGTGTTTGTGCTCTGTAATTAGTTAATATGCCTTAACACCGTTATATATAGACTTAAGGCCGAGACAATAAGAAGACACAGTGGCAGAATAAATTCAACCACAATTTGTTTCATTACAAAACCGGAGAGCAACATCTGTCCGGTGAAGTCCACAAAACATATTGAATGTAACAAACAGTTACATGACCTACAGCATGGTCAAGCAAGGTCATGTTTACTACATTTTTCGACTACTAAACAACTATTGATTTAGAACCACAGAGAGTCACAGCTTCCTCCACTATTCCAGCACCATTTCAACATTTAAACGTCTAATCACTTTCTGCTTAGTCTAATACAGTGACACTAAAAGAAGACAAAAACTATTTAGTCCAATCAACGTAAGCTAAATATGTTGTGGCTGTCCATGGGACTGATTTCTGTGTCTGTGTGTGTGTGCGCGTGTGTGCGTGCAAGTAGAAAAAACATTTTGACTCACCCTACTTGTAGAGAAACACCAATGCCATCCTACTCTTTCATGTTGCCTAAACGGTCTATGACTCTGTCATACAGTACAAGCTTTTAGTTTTTGTTGTCCTAGGCTACCTGGCTAAAATACTTGCTTGCTAAACTAACTTCCTTTCATGGGCAACGATACGCCAGGCCAGCTAGTTAACATTAGCATACTACATCTGGCTACATGTTGAACTTCCATCCTGTCAGGCCAGGGGCACAATTGTAGTAATTTATGGTTAGATCAGAATTGCTGTTATAGTCATTGGCCAGTACATAGAATTAAGTAAAACCACAAGTCCAAATCTCTATCTCCATCCATGGTAATTTAGGAAACGGACGATTTTTAGCTAGCTAGCTAGCCACCCGGAAGACAACAACACAACGAGATGCAACAATCAAGTTTTTTTCTGTCTATAATTATGTTTAGCTGGTTTGTGATATGAATTGGTCTGAAGCCAAATCCAAATTGGCTTCCCTTGACACTTTGTTTGGTGGCGCCAGGACCATTCTCAGCTGAGCCTTACTCAGTTTAACTCAATGCTGATTGCCTATTGTTTTAAAAAAAAAATATTAAGGGAGGCCAAAATGCTCGCTGGCTTCACTTGCAGCAATTTGCACGCGTGCTTATAATGCTCTTTCTGACCAGACAGCATCAGATAGATACTCTACACATAGCTGAGACAGCAGGGGTGCTGTTGTTCGCTCGGATGCTTTTCTCTGGTGAGATACATTTCAGCAGCCTCTTGCAAAATTGACGGACATTTTTGAAACACGGAGAGAGGAAAAGAGACATGTTGTATGTTTTCATTTCTTTTTTTCTTGGTCAATTTTGGGAAGCCTGGCTTCCCCTTGGCTCCATGAATACATTACAAGTACTGCTGGAGTCAGGGTAATACACCTTCTAAGAAAACACGAATACATGTACAGTACTGCTGGGAGTCAGGGTAATACCCTTCTAAGAAAACGACGAATACATGTACAGTACTGCTGGGAGTCAGGTAATACGCCTTCTAAGGAAAACACGAATACATGTACAAGTACTGCTGGGAGTCAGGGTAATACGCCTTCTAAGAAAAACATGAATACATGTCAGTACTGCTGGGAGTCAGGGTAATACGCCTTCTAAGAAAACATGAATACATGTACAGTACTGCTGGGAGTCAGGGTAATACGCCTTCTAAGAAAACAAAAGCAGAGGCTGACCAGAGAGGTCATGTGACTCTGTGATGCACAACCGAAATCTAACAGGATAAATTATAGCAATGCCTAATTTACTACTCATTCTACTCTACTGGTTTGGAGAACCTCCCGGGTGCTGACCCTACCTCCCACTCTCTCTCTTTCTCTTTCTCTCTCTCTTCCCTCTCTTTCCCTGTCACAGACACACACTCAAATGTAGGCATGCACACACCACACACGTACACACACACACACACACACTCACACAAGATACCACATCCACCCTCACCATAGCAGGCCTAAGTCTTCAGTCACATGGCTAGTTGCTCATAGTTGGTGGTACACACACAGTGCAGAGTGAAGCATGGACAACAGCGGATCATTTGATTGAGTCACAGCCCGGGATTAATTCGGGCCGGGGACAAAGGGGCCATGAAGGGCGACCGCCTGGCCTCCCACCCACACAGCCTACTGGGAGAAGGGGCCTGTACCAGAAGCGGAGCTGGAGGGCGTACTTAGGGTCCCAGCATATTGTTCTCCCTTGGCTCTGGGTCTGGTGGCTGTCACACTGATGTATCGATGGAGGAGGAAAGAAAGACTTGGCAGAAAGAAGGAGAAAGGAGGAAAGACAGCCCCTTGACCTTTTCCACCGCTCAACAGACACTGAGACAGATGAGTGATCCGTCAATCTGTCATCTCATTCAGGCTAGTGACCCAACAAGCTACATGAGACAATAAGACAATTGCCTAAACAGATCTGCAGATACACAGTAAGGCTACATCTGTCAAGATCTGGAAGAAAAAAAGTGCAAAGTCCACAAAAGTGGTTGAAAATCCCAAAATAAATGGGCTGCTAATAGTGTGCCATGTGGAGAGGAGCATAAACTCTGTTTGCATCCCAATGGCACCCTATTCCCTATATAGTTTACTTTTGACCAGAGCCCTATGGAGAGCTGAGGCGATGAAGGCTGAGTCCTCTGAGAGAGATCTGAGGCCCTGAGTGAATTCATGACAGAACGTCTCTCGGTCTCTCATCATCCATGGTCCAGATGAAGACATCATTTTTTAATTTCACCTTTATTTAACCAGGTAGGCTAGTTGAGAAACAAGTTCTCATTACAACTGCGACCTGGCCAAGACAAAGCAAAGTAGTGCGACACAAACAACAACACAGAGTTACACATGGAATAAACAAACACAGTCAATAACACAATAGGAAAAAAAAGTCTATATACACTGAGGAGGTAAGGCAATAAATGGGCCATAGTAGTGAAGATAATTACAATTTAGCAAATTAACTTCTAGAGTGATAGATGTGCAGATGATGATGTGCAAGTAGAAATACTGGTGGTGCAAAAGAGCAAAAAAGTTAATAAAAACAATATGGGGATGAGGTAGGTAGGTTGGATGGGCTATTTACAGATGGGCTGTGTACAGCTGCAGCGATCGTTTAGCTGCTCAGATAGCTGATGTTTAAAGTTAGTGAGGGAGATATAGTCTCCAACTTCATCGATTTTTGCAATTCGTTCCAGTCATTGGCAGCAGAGAACTGGAAGGACAGGCGGCCAAAGGGGGTGTTGGCTTTGGGCATGACCAGTGAGATATACCTGCTGGAACGGTGTGCTACGGGTGGGAGTTGTTATCGTGACCAGTGAGTTGAGATAAGGTGGAGCTTTACCTAGCAAAGACTTATAGATGACCTGGAGCCAGTGGGTCTGGGGGACGAATAGTGTAGCGAGGGCCAGCCGACAAGAGCATACAGGTTGCAGTGGTGGTGGTATAAGGGCTTTGGTGACAAAACAGATGGCACTGTGATAGACTGCATAGAGTAGAGTGTTGGAGGCTGTTTTGTAAATGACATCGCCAGTCGAGGATCGGTGTAGGATAGTCAGTTTTACGAGGGTATGTTGACGGCGTGAATGAAGGAGGCTTTGTTGCAAAATAGGAAGCCGATTTTAGATTTAATTTTGGATTGGAGATGTTTCATATGAGTCTGGAAGGAGAGTTTACAGTCTAGCCAGACATCTAGGTATTTGTAGTTGTCAACATATTTTTAAGTCAGAACCGTCCAGAGTAGTGATGCTAGTCGGGCGGGCGGTGCCGACAGCGATCGGTTCAAAAGCATGCATTTAGTTTTACTAGCGTTTAAGAGCAATTGAAGGCCACGGAAGGAGTGGTGTATGGCATTGAAGCTCGTTTGGGTTTGTTAACACAAGGCCCTGAGTGAATTCATGACAGAACGTCTCTCGGTTTCTTATCATCCATGGTCCAGATGAAGACATGATGGCCACAGGACCTGAGTGAATTCATGACCGAATGTCATGGATGACTGCAGCCTCCCACTGTGTGTGTGTGTGTTTGAGAGAAAGAGAAAGAGAAAGAGAGAGAAGAGAGAGAGAAGAGAGGGGATAGTGTGTGTGACTATATACAGTGCATTCGGAAAGTATTCAGACCCCTTGACTTTTTCCACATTTTGTTACGGCACAGCCTTATTCTAAAATAGATTAAATTAAACAAATTCCTCATCAATCTAGCACACAATACACCATAATGACAAAGTGAAAAACAGGTTTTTTAGCCATTTTTGCGAACAGAAATAGAAGAAGAATACCTTAATTACATAAGTATTCAGACCCTTTGCATGAGACTCGAAATTAAGCTCAGGTGCATCCTGTTTCCATTGATCATCCTTGAGATGTTTCTACAACTTCATGGATTCCACTTGTGGTAAATTCAATTGATTGGACATGATTTGGAAAGGCACACACCTGTTATAAAGTCCCACAGTTGACAGTGTATGTCAGAACAAAAAACCAAGCCATGAGGTCGAATGAAGTGTCCGTAGAGCTCCGAGACAGGATTGTGTCGAGGCACAGATCTTGGGAAGGGTACCAAAACATTTCTGCAACATTGAAGGTCCCCAAGAATACAGTGGCCTCCATTATTCTTAAATGAAGAAGTTTGGAACCACCAAGACTCTTTCTAGAGCTGGCCGCCCGGTAAACTGAGCAATCGGGGAGAAGGGCCTGGTTCAGGGAGTTGACCAAGAACCTGATGGTCACTCTGACAGAGCTCCAGCTGCGGGAATTTTTTTCAGCGGCAGTTACTGGGAGACTAGTAAGGATCGAGGGAAAGATGAATGGAGCAAAGTACAGAGGTATTTTGATGAGAACCTGCTCCAGAGCACTCAGGACCTCAGACTGGGGTGAAGGTTCACCTTCCAACAGGACAACGACCCTAACCACACAGCAAGACAACGCAGGAGTGGCTTCGGGACAAGTCTCTGAATGTTCTTGAGTGGCCCAACCAGAGCCCGTTATTGAACCCCATCGAACATCTCTGGAAGCCTGAAAATAGCTGTGCAGCAATGCTCCCCATCCAACCTGACAAAGCTTGAGAGGATCTGCAGAGAAGAAGGAAGAAACTCCCCAAATACAGGTGTGCCAAGAGTGTAGCGTCATACCCAAGAAGACGCTAGGCTGTAATCGCTGCCAAAGGTGCTTCAACAAAGTACTGAGTAAAGGGTCTGAATACTGTATGTCAATGTGATATCATTTATCATTTTAACTTTTTTAGCAAAAATGTCTGAAAAACAGTTTTTGCTTTGTCATCATGGGGTATTGTGTGCAGATTGATGAGGGGGAAAAAACAATGTAATACATTTTAGAATAAGGTTGTAACGTAAGAGAACGTGGAAAAAGTCAAGGGGTTTTACGACTTTCTGAATGTACGTCTTTATGCTCATACCACAGCTTGACAACCATTCATCGATGACATTGATTTGGTTTACCAATGGTAATAAACTGGAGTTCACGTTCTTTAAAATCCCAGACGTTGTCATTTCTCCAGCCCAGTAATAGRGGTGTTTCTGAGGTATAATTCACCACTTCACCACGGTGCTTGACATAAAATCAGCTACAATAGGCCTAATTAAGACACTTTACTGGAGGATCCAAGACTGACCACGAGACACTGAAGAAAAAGGTGGGCAAGAACAGCCAAAGGGGGCTCCCCACCCACCCCAGAGAGGAGGGCTCCACTCCCAAAACCAGCGGTGTGTGTATGTGTGTGTGTAGAGGAGTGAGGGAGAYAAGACACCCCTTTTCCCAACAAAGACAAAGGATTGGAAGGGGATGGGTGATATGTCAAGATCYAATATAGGGTTTAGCTTGGCCCTTGATGATATTCTTGAGTAAAGTAGCATGCCATGTAATTGCTGTGTATTAACAATTAGTAACATAGTTGTTACACCTCAGACCATGTCTATTGTTCTGCCTGTCTGTAGCCTATATTTGGCAAGAACGTTCACACTCGCAGTGGTCTTGGCTGCTAGGAATAAAGCCAGGCTGCTTTCAAGATGTGTGTGTTTGTCAATCGTCTCCTCTCCCGGCCCTCCTCCAGAAACACACACAGATCAGAGGATGATGTAAGCTAAGCTGCAGGGCCCCATAGCTGTGTGTGTGTGTGTGTGTGCGTGTTGAGAATGACTTACAACCGACGTGCAGCCAGCTATCAACCCAGCCTCTTACAGATGATGGGATTCACCTGGCAGTAACGTATCCAGGGGGCGAGAAAGAAAAAAAAGCCAAGCAAACCAATATTTTCTATTTGCTCTCTTCCGTTACTCTTCTTCCCACGCTCCACATTCTATTCAGTTAATGGGAAGGAGATAGGAAGGATAGGAGGGATGGAGTGAGGAAGGATAGGAGGGATGGAGTGAGGAAGGATAGGAGGGATGGAGTGAGGAAGGATAGGAGAAGATTGAAGACAAGGCAAGAAGGGCATCCTATGCCTTTCAAAGGAACAGAAAATTTGACACACCAATAGGATCTGGCTAAAATACTTGAATCAGTTATAGAACCCATTGCCCTTTATGGTTGTGAGGTCTGGGGTCCACTCACCAACCAAGAATTCACAAAATGGGACAAACACCAAATTGAGACTCCACATTCAGAATTCTGCAAAAATATCCTCTGTGTACAACGTAAAACACCAAATAATGCATGCAGAGCAGAATTAGGCCGATACCCGCGAATTATCAAAATCCAGAAAAGAGACGTTAAATTCTACAACCACCTAAAGGAAGCAATTCCCAACCTTCCATAACAAAGCCATCACTTACAGAGAGATTGTCAGAGTCTAGGTGATGTGGGTAAGGCGCAGTCAGGCGCAGGACACAGA
>NC_036873.1:553861-558428 GCF_002910315.2 Salvelinus sp. IW2-2015
ATAGAGGGGATTGGAGTGAGGAAGGATAGGAGGGATGGAGGGAGGAAGGATAGGAGGGATGGAGTGAGGAAGGATAGGAAGGGATGGATAGGAGTGAGGGAAGGATAGGAGGAGGATGGAGTGAGGAAGGATGAGGAGAGGATGGAGTGAGGAAGGGATAGGAGGAGGGATGGAGTGAGGAAGGATAGGAGGGATGGATGAGGAAGGATAGGAGGGATGGAGTGAGAAAAGGATAGGAGGGATGGAGTGAGGAAGGATAGGAGGGATAGAGTGAGGAAGGATAGGAGCGATGAGTAAGGAAGGAGATAGGAACCTAAGAGGGATGGAGTGAAGGAAGGATAGGAGGGATGGAGTGAGGAAGCATAAGAGGATGGATGGAGTGATGGAAGGATAGAGGAAGAAGGATAGGAGGGATGGAGTGAAGGAAGGATAGGAGGGATGGAGTGAGGAAGCATAAGAGGGGTGGATGGAGTGAAGAAGGATAGGAGGGATGGAGTGAGGAAGCATAAGAGGGGTGGATGGAGTGAAGGAAGGATAGGAGGGATGGAGTGAGGAAGGGTAGGATGGAAATAGGTGGAAAGCTGTTGTTTTAGCTTCCCTCATATGTTTTACCTGGAATCTGTGAGGGGAGGAAAGACACTCACCTAATGGGGGGAGATGAGTAATAATAGTAACTTTATTCAAAAATAATCTTCCAACAAGGAGAACGAAAATCCAGAATCACGTAAACGAGACAACTGACGACAATAACCACGCACAAAACCATGATGGCTCCAGAGGGTTAAATAGGGAAATAATTCAAACGTAATGGGAACCAGGTGTGTACAATACAAACAAAACAAATGGAAAAAGAAATGTAGATCGGTGGAGGCTAGAAAGCCGGTGACGTCGACCGCCGAACGCCGCCCGAACAAGGAGAGGCACCAACTTCGGAGGAAGTCGTGACAGAGATGAACCTGGAGAAGAGTCCCCTAAGCAAGCTGGTCCTGGGTCTCTGTTCACAAACACAAACACACCCCACAGAGCCACAGGACAGCAACACAATTAGACGCAACCAAATCATGAGAAAACAAAAAGAGAATTACTTGACACATTGGAAAGAATTAACAAAAAAACAGAGCAAACTAGAATGCTATTTGGCCTTAAACAGAGACTCAGTGAGCATAGCCTTGCTATTGAGGAAGGCCGCCGTAGGCAGACCTGGCTTTCAAGAGAAGACAGGCTATGTGCACACTGCCCACAAAATGAGGTGGAAACTGAGCTGCACTTCCTAACCTCCTGCCAAATGTATGACCATATTAGAGACACATATTTCCCTCAGATTACACAGATCCACCAAGAATTCGAAAACAAACCCGATTTGATAAGCTCCCATATCTATTGGGTGAAATACCACAGTGTGTCATCACAGCAACAAGATTTGTGACATGTTGCCAAAAGAAAAGGTCAACCAGTGAAGAACAAACACCATTGTAAATACAACCCATATTTATGCTTATTTATTTTCCCTTTTGTACTTCAACCATTTGCACATTGTTACAACACTGTATATAGACATAATATGACATTTGTAATGTCTTTATTCTTTTGGAACTTCTGTAAGTGTAATGTTTACTGTTCATTTTATTGTTTATTTCACTTTTGTATATTATCAACTTCACTTGCTTTGGAAATGTTAACATATGTTTCTCATGCCAATAAAGCCCCTTGAATTGAATTGAATTGATAGAGAGATAGATAGAGAGATAGATAGAGGTAGATAGAGAGGTAGATAGAGAGATAGACAGACAGGTAGAATGATAAGCTCCCTGTGCAGTGACTGAATCATCAAACATCAGCCAGCCAGCAAGGTGTCAAGTAGCATTCAGTATTCTCTGCTCTACCTAAAATTACAACCAATTAATTGCAGCATTACCACAGGCAAGTAGAAGGGGAAAAAAGTAAGGAACTTGTATGTCGGCCCTGTATTAAAGAACATAAATGGTTAAAGAAAAGTGTGATAAATAAAAACATATACCAATTTAATTTAAGGACCAAAAAACTGACAGCTGTGCCATATAGATTGCAAAATAGTTGGGAAGAGATTTTCGATGTACCCATTCCATGGCACATGGTTTATGAATTGATACGCAAAACAACGCCGGATTCAAAACTTCAAATTTTTCAATTTAAATTACTATACAAAATTCTTGCAACTAATAGAATGTTATATGTATGGGGGATACAATCTTCCCAGCTCTGCACACAAGAGAGAGATACACCACACTACTGAGCCTCATTTTGACTTGTTTTAAGGACATTACATCAAAGTTGGATCAGCCTGTAGTGTGGTTTCCACTTAATTTTGAGTGTGACTCCAAATCCAGACCTCCATGGGTTGATAAATTTGATTTCCATTGATCATTTTTGTGTGATTTTGTAGTCAGCACATTCAACTATGTAAAGAAAAAAGTATTTAATAAGAATATTTCATTCATTCAGATCTAGGATGTGTTACCTTTATTTTTTTGAGCAGTGTATATTTACCCCAAAAATATAGGGGATTGGAAATGATGCAGACAATTACATTGATGGAAGCAACATTCTTTCTGCAATATTAAGCTGATCCCCCCTTAAAAATTAAAAAATATATATATACTGTATATATATATTCTCCCGGCTTGCTAGAGCATTGTGAACTGTTGTGGTGCAGTGGCCTGAGCAGCAAGCTGGGGTCAGAGAAGTGCACTCTAGCATCATGAGTTCCCGCAAGTCCTAGGCAATTACATGAGGAAGGAATATAACGACGGTCTCAGGACCTTTTCAAAGTCAGAATGGAAGTCTATTTCTAGTGATCAGCCTGCTGCAACAGCCTCCTGCCCATGCACACACACGCTCCTTTGAAAGCGGTGTAGTTAGATGTGTGCATTAGCCTGCTATTTCTGTCCATCGAGCCTTTCAGACTAAATTAGCTTGGCCATATTTATCACTTGCCAAACTGCCAACCGGTGTTAAACTTTAAAGTTAGTTTCTACATTTCATTTCCCCAGAGTCAAGCCCACAGGAGTCAGACAGAATTCACAATGAGCTGCCTTTCGGCGAAATGTTCTCTCTGTTTTCCACCCCTCACTGAAAAGAAAAGAAACACATGAAGAATAGGAAGAGAAGAAGAGAAGAGAGGGATGAGGAGGGCTATTAGACAACACACAGAGACATGCAAGCATGCACACATCATACACACACACACCACACACACACACACACACACACACACACACACACACACACACACACACACACACACACACACACACACACACACACACACACACACACACACACACACACACACACACACACACACACACACACACACACTTAGGTACATTACTGCCTGCTTTCCACAACGAATCCACCCATTCAACATATAATAAAAGTCCCTGTTCTAATATCCCTCCCTAGGTAGTCAATAGAACACAACTCAGGTCGACAGTGTAGCTATCTACCTATCTCTTTTCATGGATGTGAACCACACAGCAGCCAGAAGCCGTAGCCCATAATGTTAGGGACGCTACTTGTTAGTGGGGTATAAATACAGGGGTCTGCATCACAGATGGGGAGAGAGGATAAAGAGCGCCATCCATCAGTCTCCCAGGGGAGCCGGGACAAATTAAAGCCTATAAAAGGCCTCATTACTGGGGCAGCACTCCTGTCTCCAGCCCCCTCATCTCCTCAATCAGCTCCTCCCTCCACACTGAACTGAGCATACGCCATCAGGGGGAAATTACACACATAAAGCACTGAGGAATCCGGCGCCCGCGCTAATATGTTCCACCATGACAATGTCCACAGGCACTCACTGATTCATTCTCTCGTCCGTGTGTGTGTGTGTGTGTGTGTGTGTGTGTGTGTGTGTGTGTGTGTGTGTGTGTGTGTGTGTGTGTGTGTGTGTGTGTGTGTGTGTGTGTGTGTGTGTGTGTGTGTGTGTGTGTGGTGTGTGTCGTGACGGCTGCACCTTTGCATACTGCAATTAATTGATTGTTATAGCAGTGTGATGATAAACCATTTTACTATAATTTCACTATAGAGTCTTTTCAATCATTCTGACTCATGTGCACTTCATAATTAGTACCCTTAAACTGAGTCAAGGCCCTGTGGTCCAGGCCTCTCGTTGACTACACTAAAACACTCATTTTATATCACTCTGAAGTCAAGTCCTGAGGCTGTGTCTGTGTGAACACCCCAGCAGGTCTGCTCTAGGGAGGTGCCCATTAAAGATATGATGGACAGAGATGGTGTGAGACGTCAGCCTGGCATGGCTGCAGGGTTGACCGCTGGCTGCACACGCCTGACTAGAAAACACACACCCATCTACCCAGGACCAGTCTACCAGGGACCAGGCAACAGACGAGACAGAGACAGAGACAGAGAGACAGAGACAGAGACAGAGACAGAGAGACAGAGACAGAGAGACCAGAGAGAGCAGAGAGAGAGAGAGAGAGAGAGAGAGAGAGAGAGAGAGAGAGAGAGAGAGACGAGAGAGAGAGAGAGAGAGAGAGAGAGAGAGGAGATTGAGAGAGAGAGAGAG
>NC_036873.1:559966-572466 GCF_002910315.2 Salvelinus sp. IW2-2015
AGACTCTGCTGTGAGGAGGCAGAGTCATTAGATCATTTATTTTGGTATTGTCCATATGTAGCTCGTTTTTGGTCACAGATCAGGAATGGCTGAAGAATTGCAACATTTTCCAGAACTACGAGGCAGATAGCAATACTGGGTGATTTGAAAAGCCATAGTCAATCAATCAATAATATAATAATTATTTTTGCAAAAATGTTTATTTTAATTTACAAATCTGTAGAAGCATGAGAATAGGAAGGTTAAATTATTTTGTGAAGCATCACAGCACGTTGAAAAATATATGGCAAATAGAAATCCGAAATGGATGATGTTGAGGATAGCTGGGAGGGTTGAATGGACTGAAGGGTGGGACTAATAACAAGATAAACAATGTAAAACATACGGGATCTGTAAAATGTATATAGGTTCGTAACTTAGAGAGAGAGAGAGAGAGAGAGAGAGAGAGAGAGAGAGAGAGAGAGATCTGAGAGAGAGAGAGAGATCTGAGAGAGAGAAAAGAGGAAGTGAAAGTCAGCGTGGGAACCTTATTAAACCCAAAACCCCATTGGCTCCTTTCTCCCAAAAACCCATCCCCTTCCTCTATCCCCGGTCCTGAATTAGCCTACAGACTAAGTACAGAGTTATATGAGAGACTTCTTATTTCATCAATATGGGGGTGAAGAAATATCTGCTGAATCCCTTGAAATGAATTATTGACTGTCTCTGGTGGCGCTGGGTCGGAGCTGGAGCCTAAGAACAGCCATGGCTAGGGGAATCTTTAATATCATCTATTTCTGCSGTGTGCGACATGCAAACTGTCCCGCTTCTTCCTGTTCACCACGCACCATTCAGCCTGGCCCTAAAAATAGYCTATATTATAGTTTCCGGTTGGTTGGTGAGGACGAAGACTTACGAGGATGCGATTAAAGAGGAGACTGAGGTAGCGCTAGCTTGTTAGCGCACCGTTTACCCAGAGAAAACCTAGTCTGATTACACGTTGACAGCWACAATTGCGCTGGGGAGAGGAGAGAGGTTGATGGAACCTAACTCATCCACACAGCCTGCTAGACGAGATGGTGTGTACGGCTCTTGAGGGGATTGGCTCTAGTGTTCGCCCGCAGGGACCGCCATACAAGAAAGAAGCTTGTGTAACTTCTCATTTTATTTTCCTCACTGAAATATTTCTCAACCACCCCCCTTTTTTTTGACTCAAATTTGTGCGCACAAACCGCATACTCAATTATTATTTGCATTAAATAATTAATAGGCCAATGGTAACAGTATGGGCCTTTAGAGTCGGTGAGTTGAGCATCCAGSCCTCCACTGCTCATTCTTTTAAGACAAACATGACAGAGAAGAGGGGGAACTTCAGAGTCCTGGTAGTCCTCATTTAAATCAAGTTGGAGAAGAAAAGACACTATTGATTCCAAAGTCTGCTACTCTACTTGCGCTCAGCCTGCTTGCTTTCCAAAACATTTTTTTTTTTTGGGAGGGGGGAGTGGGGAAAGTCCCCATGGAGGCTAAAACAAAGCCAATGGATGGACTTGTTTGAGGCTAAAAGAGTGGTACGCAGCATGGGGTAGAGCTCCAACTAGGAACAAGAACAGGAGAAAGAGATGGTGTAAACCTCAACACTTCAACTCAAACCTGACCACTGTATCCATGACAACCAGGTGTAACTGACTTGACTGTAGTAACAGCACAACGTGTCGAACAATYTCCACTCAGACTCATACCCATAATGCCCCACACTGGGATAGCACCTTGTGTGCACCATCCTTCTACATACAGGTTCCTTTGTAACAAGAACACTACTGCCACATTGGGGATGTCAGGTGCAATTTCCATTCGCCGACAACAAGGCAACATTTATGGTTCATAAATACCCAAAGAATAAATAACAAAAACACACAGACATTGAAAAAAGCAGCCTGACTTCGAGTGTAAGGTAGCAATGAGACGTAATGTGTACACAGCAGCCTCTCTCCCTTTCTCTCCCTCTCTCTTTCTCTCTCTCTCTCTTTCTAACTCAGCTGTAGGATAAACAGAGAGATAACAATGTGACTAAGGTCTAATTGCCGCTGTGACTGCTGTGACTGCTGTGACTGCTGTGACTGCTGTGACTGCTGTGACTGCTGTGACTGCGGTGACTGCGGTGACTGTTGCCCATCACTGCAGAGCGGTGGGGCTTATGATTCGCTGGCGGTTGGCGGTGATGATTTGACACCGTTTGATCTCTGTGTAACCAATTGCAGGGCTCCCTACAGCTACAGTAGGATTTGTTTATGGATTGATTGATCAAAGGGACGCCTCCATCTCTATGTCTGTTTCATGTAAACATTCCGGGGAGACAGTTTGAGTTTTGTTGTGCTACTATAGCGACAGTGGAATGTGAGTGTTGACCACACTGGATGTGGAGATGGATACGTGGAGTATTTAGTTGTTTTTCTTTACTGTTTGGACACTTCCTTAATCATATTCAGTGGTGGAAAAAGTACTCAATTGTCATWCTTGAGTAAAAGTAAAGATAACTTAATAGAAAGTTACTCAAGTAAAATTGAAAGTCACCCAGTAAAATTCTACTTGAGTAAAAGTCTAAAGGTATTTGGATTTAAATATACTTAAGTATCAAAAGTAAATGCAATTGCTAAAATGTACTTAAGTATCAAAAGTAAAAGTATTAACCATTTCAAATTCCTTATAATAAGCAAACCAGACGGCACAATTTTCTGACGGATAGCCAGGGGCACACTCAAACACTCAGACATAATTAACAAACGAAGCATTCGTGTTTAGTGAGTCCACCAGATCAGAGGCAGTAGGGATGACCAGGGATGTTCTCTTGATAAGTGTGTGAATTGAACCATTTTCCTGTTAAAATAAAACAAGTACTTTGGGTGTCAGGGAAAGTGTATGGAGTAAAAAGTACARTATTTTCTTTACGAATGTAATGAAGTAAAAGTAAAAGTTGGCAAAAATAGAAWTAGTAAAGTACTTAAGTAGTACTTTCAAGTATTTTTTACTTAAGTGCTTCACACCACTGATTATAATCATCAATTATCATGCTGACACTGCAATTACTCAACAACTAACCGTAGCAAATGTGAAACTGATGGATTTTKAAATGTKTCCATGGGTTGGTATTGTRCTTTTATGTACTGTTTTGAGTTGATGCATTGATAGACAGCTTGCTGTAGATTGTATGTAACACATGATTTAGTTACATACAATCTACAACAAAGTGTCTATCAATGCATCAGAGGAGGCTGGTCGGAGGAGCTATTGGAGGACGGGCTCATTGTAATGGCTGGAATTGAATTAATGTAACAGCATCAAACACATCKAACATATGTAAACCACARGTTTGACTCCGTCCCATTTATTCCATTCCAATGAGACTGTCCTCCTATAGCTCCTCCCACCAGCCTCCGATGGTGCACATCAACAATATTGTCGGTTCAGTTGAACATTTCACACTCTGTCCAAATGTTGGGGAGTTCTGTGTGCTCTTCTTCTCTTTCCTAAGACGGGCCCCATCTTCCATCTGTAAGCGCACAATAATTCTTATGATGAGAAGACAAGAAGAACTCCCWCTATTCCACATGTGACTGTGTATCCCCYAAACACTACCCCAGCCTAGCGTAGCTCCTCTCCCTCTTTGAAGAGAAGCTTTCATGTGAAAAGTTGAGAATAACTACATGGGTTAGGGTCCAAAAGATACAGTACCAGCAACAATAACATGCAGTGTGGGTCGGTTTCCAGAGCAACAGTATGGTAATCTTCAGGAAGTGCTTGTTCATGTTAAAGCTGATATCCGCGATAGGCGAAACAGCGCCACTGGCCGACCCAGGGCATTTGTTATTGTTTTTGCGTTGAGGAAATGAGCATCCAACGAGGTAAAAAAAATAAAGATGGTAGCACTCTGCTGTGATGTCACGCGTGCTGTGATGTCACGCGTGCTGTGATGTCAGAGGGAGAAAGAAACTGTGCTGGTTGTTTGAAGTAACGTCTTTGTTGTTGTAATATTGAAAATGGACGAGGCAGTTTCACCGCTACGGATTGCGGCTGTAAGGTCGTCCAGTAACCTAGAATAAGAAGGAATAAAGGAAATGTCACACAGTAGTGACATCTATTGTGAATATAATGAAATAAACATTTACAAAAGAACATTCCATGTCTTCAGATGTTCATTTCAACATTGGACAGATTTGCCGGCTAAAAATATGATACCGACCTTTTTAATCAAATGCAGATCACCATTATTTGTAGGAACATTCAATGCTATGACTTTTATTGCTGCAATTTCATTCTGCTTAACTGAAATCCTATGTGTCACTGTTGGTCTTTGCAGGTGTCATTTTGGCGAGGTGTGTTCTGCTGCGTCTTCCTCAGTCYTGCTGAGGAGAAATACCTTCTGAGAGGAGACCCGTGAGCTCCACCTTGCTGTTGTCACTGCTCGTTTAGCTCTCGCAGGTTAAAACCCCCAACGAGGTGAGACGTCTGTCACACACACACACACACACACAACGTTGAGTTTCATTGACACACACACACACACACACGCCCTACCCTGCCTTTAAACTAGCAGACAGCAGCACTAGTGCCGCATGAATAGTGCATACTGTTAAAGCCCACGGTTTACAGAGGATCACAACCTGCAGTAGCATCCTGCTGAAAGGGCTTTGGGGAATTACACTAGTATCTTTATTTACACACAACTAGCTGCTTCATAAAGCATTTACCACTCAACGTGTGTGTGTGTGTGTGTGTGTGTGTGTGTGTGTGTGTGTGTGTGTGTGTGTGTGTGTGTGTGTGTGTGTGCGTGCGTGCGTGCGTGCGTGCGTGCGTGCGTGCGTGCGTGCGTGCGTGCGTGCGTGCGTGCGTGTGTACAGTATATTTAACAGAGGGGGAAATACTGTAGCCAATGAGAGAAAGAGAAATGCAACAGATCCCCGCTCCAGTGTGTGTGTGTGTGGGTGGCCTGGTTGGGGTCATTAGAGGCAGCTTGCTGTGCCCTGATTGGTGCATTCTCAGTGTGCGAACACAGCAAGGGATCGATTAGTACCTAGTTTGGCATTTCACACAGGCCCTCCTCTCTACCTCTGTTTCAAACGGCCCCAGCATCTAATCTGCACAATAGAGAGCAAAGAGAAGAGAGGGAAAGAAGAGCAAGAGAAGAAGAGAGACAGAGAGCGAGAGAGAGAGAGAGCAAGAGAGAGAGGAAGAGAGACAGAGAGAGAGAGAGAGAGAGCAAGAGAGACAGAGAGAGGGAGAGAGGGAGAGAGAGAGAAAGTCTGCTCCAGTGACCTTTCCTTTATGAAGGGAAGAACCAGAGACCAACCTGAGGTCTCTGATGTACTTGAGCCTGTCTACAGACACTAGTGAAAAGGTATTTTACATTTAATTCAGTACATTGATCTCTACACGATCAACAACAACTCATTAACTGAACATCATTTACTACAAATGACCTGAAACACAAGACTAGTGCATCTAAACTCAAGTGGGTAATTCATTGAGGTGAGAACCCTGGCAGAGGGGGCGGAGAGGTGCCTACCATAATGCCAACAGGAAGGATATCAAGTCCAATTTACATTCTATTTACATATGTAGCCAGAAACACATACACACACACACACATGTGCACACCCACCCACCCACACACACTCCAAAGTGGATGGCCCTTAACACGTGAGTGTCAAGATGCTCAGGAGTGCATCAGTAGTGGGATGGGAGTCACCGAGGGGGAAAGCTGAAATCAGCACCGAGCGASGAGAGAAAGAATCTGGCTGAAACTACACAAGAAGAGAGAAGAACAAGTCTTTTAATGAAGCAACCGTGGTCCTCGGCCATAATTTTCAAAGGAGCAGCCCAAGATTAAAGTCAAAGGAGTCTCCCAATGGCTTCGAGTCTGCACTTCTTTGAAAAACACCCCCAGTGTACAAAGCTTTCCCCCCTTTTTCTCTCCTCCTCGCCCACCCCGTCCTCGTCTTTTCTTTCTCTCCCTTCTCGCTCTTTCTTTCTTTTTTCTTTTCATAACTGAAGCTGCACTTTAGCCACCAAATGTGGCCCCCTGATCCCATCATTAGAACAGCTCAGGCAGGAGGGCTTTACGTGGAGAGAGAGAGAGAGAGAGAGAGAGAGAGAGAGAGAGAGAGAGAGAGAGAGAGAGAGAAGAGGAGAGAGAGAGAGAGAGAGAGAGAGAGAGAGAGAGAGAGAGAGAGAGAGAGAGAGAGAGAGAGAGAGAGAGAGAGAGAGAGAGAGAGAGAAGAGAGAGAGAGAGAGAGAGAGAGGAGAGAGAAGAGAAACATGACAACCTGGGCCCCTGCCACGACAACGACACCTCCTCTCTCTCTCACACACACACACAAATACACACACTCACAAAAGGATGAATAATTGATTGTCCGGGGCTTCATGTGTTAAGAAAAGAGGAGGCGTGCCAGTAGCGTTTTCACTTCATATTTGTATTGTCTTTAGTCTCCGCCAGTCATCTCCATTTCTACCACCTGTCTTAGTCAGATGCAGCGCTGGAGCGTACCTAGCCCCGGAACTAGCTTTCATCCTCTCAACACCACACACACCCACACACCCACACACCCACACACCCCAATACCCCACACACCCACACACCCCACACACCCACCACACCCACCACAACCCACACACCCACACACACACACACACCACACACAAACACACACACACACCACACACACACACACACACACACACACACACAGCTACTGAGAACAAAAAAGAGTGAGAAGGGAGAGAAGAGAACATACTGTTTCAAGAGATCATTATCTAGCAGGGAGAAACCAGGACACAAGTTAGATAGCTCACAGACAGCCTCTCTCTCTCAATCTCTCTTTTTCTCTCTCTCTTTCCTTCTCTCTGTTTATCATCTACTATCGGGTGCTGGGTAACCTTTGTCAGATCATCTCAACAACTAAAATATTTTTCAAAAAGGCTGAAAAATATTTCAATGGAGACAGTCCCCTTTTAAAAAGAGTGTAATGGAAAAGTAAAGCAAGCAGACGTTCCGCATGCGTTCCACTTTCCTTCACCCCCCTTTCCTCAACACTTTGCCCCCCTTTCCTCAACACTTTGCCCCTGCTTCACTGAAAGGAGGAACCCCCTGAATGAGCAGCAATAAGTTAGCATCTAGATTCTAAGTCCATATGCATTATACATTAAGCAATTAAAAAGTTTAAATGTTGGGTATTTTAAACCAAGACTGCAGGTCACAGCGGTGGTTTTGAGGAACTGCTGGATTTTCTTTCCTGTTTAGCAGGATAAACACCAGATGACTCTTTGGGTGTTAGAGAGAGAAGAGAGCAATGGCCTCTGGGACATGGAGGYYYAAWYWWWTTCTGATGATTTACTCTTAGTGTGACCCTCTAACCATCTTTATGTCTCCGGTTTAGAAAAACAAATCAAATTCAAATGAAATCAAACTTTATTTAAAGTGCATTTAAAATCGTAACACACTTTGCGTTAAAAACAGTTTCMGTGATACATGTTTCTAACGTGTAGTCAGAGGAAWTAGTGAATTATTCTGTTCATGGGCCTAGTGATTAAATAGCTGTTTGGGTCCCACTTTGAACAAACTACAACTCATAAAGGCTTTATATAGCATMCATAAAGAAAAGTCAAAGTCTAAAGTTACAGTCAAACATCAACACTCCAGATAATCATCCATCTATAATGACAACATGCATTAAAAACGACACCGTGATTGAAGATAGATCACCAGAAAAACAACCAATCTGTGATGTTGATGATGGCATAACCTTAAACACACTTGGGTCCCCACAGTGCCAGCAGGAACACAAACCCCCAAGTCCCTACGCTTTGGTTCGCCCCTGTAAACAGTGTTGTAATATTAAACACAGAGGGAGTCTGTGGGACCGAACCACCACTCTGGGGCAGATAGGGATGTCTCGCACAGGGTCTGAATCCTGAATCTTGCCATTATGACAATACCCAGGACCCCAGTAGGAACCGTATCAAAGATGCGCCGACGGTTTTATCGTATTAATCAATTGGAAAATATTTATACACACCCTCGTCCCTCATAAAAGGAAATTACTCCTTTTCAAAAAGGCAACCAATGCTCCATTGGAGCCCATTGGCAAGGCATGAAAAGTTACAAAGCATCAAAAAGCYAAAATTAAAAATACAAAACACGATAGAGACGGGGAAAAAACTACCCAAGACACATRAAAAGGAAACAGAAATTATGTTAAAGAATAATTATGGAATGAAATCGTGGATTGCCTCAATAAATCACCAATGGCTCCCCTTTGTAATTGTCCAACATTACTTCCTGATTTACCGTGTGTGTGTGTGTGTGTGTGTGTGTGTGTGTGTGTGTGTGTGTGTGTGTGTGTGTGTGTGTTACCTCGGCTATCCAGTCGATCAATAGGAAGTGCTTGAGGTGGTATTCTTAATTAAGGTAATTCATGGGGTGGCCATTCTGAGGGTAAATTACAAATCACTTTGCACATGTAGATACTGCATCCTCAGACTGCCCTCAACATCAATTAAGTTGTGCTATATACCCTTTTTAACATTTTGTACTGAAGAGTCAAAAGAGCAGAGGTCAGTGATTTAAAAGATAGTGTTTATGTAGATACACCATCCTCTGGCCGCAACATCACATCAGTGAAGTTGTGCTGTGCACTTTTTAACATTTGGTCCTGAAGAGAGGAATGACATTCTACTGTTATATATCTGTTTTGGAAAGGGGGGGTAGATCAGCTTTAATATTGCAGATAGATTGTGGCTTCAGTCAATGTAGTTCTCTGCATCATTTCCAATCCCCCATATACACATTTTTGTAAATATATACACTGTTGATCTATTATTTTAAATATATTTACAGTATATGTATATATATATATATATTATATGTTCCTTCTTTATTATTTCCACTAACCCTACCACCCCTCCCCCGCTTATGCATACTATATACATTTTATGGAAACAGTATATTTTACAATAGTTATCCTTTGTTTGTTTTTAGTCCCAGCCTTCAGCTACCCTCAACCCTTCCTGTCTATCTCTGAAGACCATCCAGTTTTGTTCAAGCTGCCGTACATTTTTCCACTGTGCTGTGATGTTTCACAACTCTAAACCCTTTTGACCTTTTACTGCAGTCGGCTAAATCAGGGTCACACAGAGTGTTTCTTGGTAGTCTTAAACAAATCTACTTTGAAACAAAAGTACACAGCTCACACACATGGTTATGGGCTTTAAAAAAAGAAGACACCTGTACCATGTCAGATATAGAGTTGAAATGTATTACATTTGGAGTTCGCGTRCCAATYTTACACTTTATATACATCACAGAAGACTGAAATAAAACAAAACTGTTTGACATAGAAACAKCAGATTTTCGTAGACAAATAAAATAATATCTATATTAGTTATGAAATTATGAATAATATTACTAACATTCCACCCATGAGGCTAAAGAGTGCCCTTTTGGACATTGACTGCAGGAAAGGGCTACGTCTCTTCCTTAGTCAGAACTACTGGTCAGTGGTTGGAGTCGTGCTTCATTCTGGCAACATYAAGAGASMTTTTCAATGTAATATGGAAAATGTAGGYAAATGAAAATGATTATATAAATTATACAGATATCTGACTCAACCCTTTGAAGTTTCTTCCTCCTATCTAACACATAGTCAGAACTACCGGTCAATGGTTGGTTTCCTGTTTAATTGCACCAACCGCCAGAGAGGTATCTAATGAGGCCTGGTGTTTAACCTGTTGTGGATTCTATTGGACCAGCATCTATCAGAGTGACAGGGTGTTTGTGTGTGCATGCGTGCATGCGTGCGTGTGAGAGAGCTGTCTGGGGGTTAGCGTACCACTCCCAGAGGCCTGTGACATCAGTCTTCAAACAGCCCAGCTCTTTATTGGCAGCTCTTACAAAGGTACAATTAGATGGAGAAGAGATGCCCGACCTGAAACCAGCTGAAGATCAATGATGCCACACTGTCTCCAGAGGAGGAGGGGTTTCACATCACGGYAGYAGCAGAGTTGGATGGATCTACATCTCTATGWTGCAGAGACTCTATGGTATGTTTTATTTAAAAGGGGTCAACAAATCAAAGTTCAGTTTCACATTTTTACCTTACATTTATACATTTTAATCGTTTAGCAGGTGCTCTTATCCAGAGCGACTTACATGAATCTATTCTAAAAAATCTGAAAATATCCGACTACATGACTTATTTTATCTCATGGAGGAACTTTTGTTCCTAGAAGTATGTTTTATATGCCTTCTAGATGAGAAGGAGAGTTGTTCATGGTACAGCTAAGACTTTGTATTTGAAGAGTGGTGAAACCAAAGGGTCTGGAGAGGAGAACAGTTGATGAAATACACATCTCTTGTCCGAGGTGAGAGTGTATGTGTGTATGTGTGTATGTGTGTATGTGTGTATGTGTGTATGTGTGTATGTGTGTGTGTGTGTGTGTATGTGTGTATGTGTGTATGTGTGTATGTGTGTGTGTGTGTGTATGTGTGTATGTGTGTATGCGTGTATGCGTGAATGTGTGTGTGCGCGTTCGTGCATACTTGTGTGTATGTGAGTGTGTGTGTGTGTATTCACACGTTTTGTTGATTGAATAAAAACTGTATGGAAGCTACGGCATAACCCCTGCAAGACAAAGCAGCAGCAACTCACCGCCGGTCTGCTCCCCGCTAATTCAAAGCAATTCTATTCTCCCACCACCACCACCACCACCACCACCACCACCACCACCACCACCACCCCTCGAAAAAATGATGCCAATTGAATTACACCACGTTCTCCGCTTCTCTACTGTACAGACAGGAAGCGCCTCGTCTCACCATCTATAACACAGGCCTCCCAGCCACTATTAAACCAAGATATTCAGATCGGGGACGAAACGCATCATCAAAACAACACAACGTCGCGGCGGCGTGCAACACAGAAGGGAGATAAGTGGCAAAGAGACCTAAGAAGAAGAGAGAAGAAGAAGAGAGGAGAGAAGAAGAKAAACGCTGTAGTTTACTAGTTGATAAAAACAATGCTTGCTTATGCCAGCAGAAACAGGCTTAAATACACCCCCATGAATATGCAATTTCTGTGTGAGGAGCCTGACAACAAAGGGTATGGTGTTGTTTTTGATGACGCTAGGGTATCGCTGGTGAGGCTAGGGTGTCGGTCGTGTGCCAGCCAGCATGTGGAACAACAAGGAACAGACAAGGAAGGGGCCTACTTACCTACTGAGGCATCCTGCAGTTGCCTGTGTCTGCGTTTTTCACTGGGAGAATACGCGTGAGCGGGGATGTGTGTGCGTTTGTGGACGTGTGCGTGCCTGAATAAGAKGTGAGGAATACTGGCATTTAAAGTCAGCCTATTAACATCTGAAAAATGACATTTAGGTTTTGGGCCTTTGAGGGTAAATGAAGCAGCTCCAGTCTGAACGAACAGCAGGTGAGAAACGGAAAAAGGAGTCACTCACTGACTGTGTCTAATGTGGTTATGTGGTTACCGTGGACACAATGGTGTCACAGTGGTGTCACCGTGGTGACAGGATGAGTGACGAGGGTGCGGTGTCTGAATGGTAGATATACATGTACAGATGGGCTCTGTTGACCCGAGTCGTGTTRCTCCGCCCACTTCCTAATGAAGATCGACGGGGGAGTTCTCATTGGTTCTCATGTTTCATATGTTTCCTCAATGGAAAAGGATATCAAGGATCTTGCTGTCATCCAATAGGACAAAACCTCCACAAAACTGTTGTTTTCTGTACAACATTCGTTTAACAAAGAGAAAGCTAAGAAGAAGGAATTATCTCTGTTGGTATCGTTCAGGTGCTTAGAAAGAGGCCTTTGAATCCTGGCAGAGCCAACAGAGTGTAAATAAACACTGAACAACATGCGCTCAACAACGACGCTGTCAAACAGCCCCTTCKAGAAGTGTCAAAAGTTCAGCCCTTTCAATTACACGCATTTTAATATTCATGTCAGAGTCCCTCGGCTAATTAACATGCACCGTTAAAAAAAAGAAAGTCTAATTGTTCAAGAAAACGGTGTTTTATGTTGCGGCAGCGGTAATAACTAATGATGGATGAATTGCATTAGCATACATTTCATCATACCCAGACCAAGATAATATCTGATCATTGTGCCACAGAGAATTGCTCTAAGTTAGAGGAAGTTCATTTCATTATCTCCTCCCCCTCCCTTGTTCCTTTAAAGCCCCGCCGCTTTACAATAATTGGAAAACAGAATAAAAGATTAGCTTTTTACTGGATGACGGGACGCTAATAAAGTATGATGGAATGTTAGCGTAGTAGCGTTACAKAGGGACTGGCTGCCAATTATAGACAGGCAGTCTTATAGACGGGATAGGATGGTGGAGGACCCACCTCTTCGTCTACTTTACAGTACAGTACCATCGGGAATCCTTATAGCAGACCGGGCTCTACTGTGGATTACAGGCTAATTGCTAATGTTACATAAGGCATAGGAG
>NC_036873.1:582720-587409 GCF_002910315.2 Salvelinus sp. IW2-2015
CACTCCAAGTTTCACCGGGGACACATTGGCTCCATACGTGGGTATTACTAGCCGTTTATTGGACATATATTCTGTGGAATGATGACAGCTAATAAAGAGGTGAACGTCCTCCTCCATGGGTTCCTACATAGAGGACACATCTTGATGATGGTCATTATTCCGTGTTGACAGATGTCTCCCCCATGTCATGGCTGCTCGTCATGGCAAGTGTGGTGGCTACTACCAGCATGCTTTGCAGTGCAGGACCAGAAATAGTCATTACCGTTCAATTTCGAAGGAATCGGTTCATTTAATAATAATGGAGTGTAGAGGAAAATCTGAACTTGATGGGACGTATTTTAGAGGTGATCTGACAGACTCCTTCATTATTGTACAACGTTCAATCATCAATAGTAATCACGTGGTGTGCAAAGACTGACATGCATAATAACTGGGTCAATCTGTGGGACTCCCCTAGCAGTTCCATTGTTATATGATTATTTAAGTCTTCAAACTTCATTTGCTAAATGTTCATGACCTTTTCTTTATCAATGTGAACATTCAATGCTACCGTTTTTTTCATATGGGGAACTCTCATGGTATTAAGCTTAATATTTATTTAACCAGGAAATACCCTTGAGTTAGAAACCTATTTTTGCGAGGGAAGAAGTCCTGGTTTCAGTCAAACATGGAAGTTACGTGGGTCATGGTTTTGTTGTCATGTCTTCTGATGCTTGTTAACAAGTAAGTTAACAAATTGAAATAAATAAATAGGTTGAGTTGAACAAATAAATCAAAAACATAGTAGTTAACATGGGTTAATATACAAACCATGCTCCCTCTTCCCCTTGTGGATGCACACTATGTTATCAATATGCAAATAAACATCAAATCTATGAGTGAAAAGCTCAGCAATCTGTCACCTAAACGGATTATCGGAACATCAAAAAACCSAGCCCCACAAAAGGGGAACAATATGGAAATTTCCATTGGCAAAAACATCCCATACTCGTCTAGGACTGAGACTGAGTAGCCAGCCCATAGCCTATTCCCAAGAGTTGTTCCATCACTGTCTTCAATGTCTTCAATCCAGTCTGAAAATGGAAGTGAAGGGAAAAATCTCTACGGGTTTGATGCATATTGACCGAACATTAACGGTGATCAGGCTTCTAATTTGTGTTCTGACAGGCACCACCATTCATCCGCCATCTTAGTTATCGCTGATGGCTCTGTGTTTGAAAGGGATCCTGGGTATTATTGGTATCCATTTCCCTGTAGGGTTGAACTCCATCGCTGTGGTACACCACTCTAAGCTACAGAAGGAGCTGCGATGCTAATTTAGCATCAACARATGCCATATTCCATACATTCCGTCTACATCAAGGAATGGTGAGTTGACATTCAGCAGCTCCGCCACTTTGGCTGTGTTTACACAGGCAGCCCAATTCTGATTGGGCTGCGACCTTTTTTCCCCCCACTAATTGGTCTTTTGACCAATCACGTCAGATCCTTTTCAGAGCTGATCTGATTGGTCAAAGGAGCAAAATAAGATTGACGTTGGGCTGCCTGTYTAAACACAGCTTTAGCCATGTAGACATTGGAACTGGACGAGCACAGCTGACAATCAGCCTAGGCCTGAAACACAATGTTATCAATAGTGATGATCACGATCAATTGCGCACATTCCTTTAGAGAACACGGTAATTGTGAGGACAGAATGGAGAAGTAGAGAGAGAGAGAGAGAGAGGGCTGGAGTGTCCATCCCTGTCCATTGATGTATGCCCTTTAAAGCCATATTATACCGTACCAGACATGGGCTTACATTGAATTGTGTGAAGTAGATAGTAGAGGCTGTTGCTACATAGATCACTGATATGAGAGAGAGTGGTGGATGGATGGATGGATGGAGGGCTTCAACTCCAACTTCTCTTCTCTCTCTCTCTCTCTCTCCCTCCCTCCCAGTTGAGTTGAGTTATGAATTATTGACCTGGTAGTCTGGACCCAGGCTCATTACTGGGAAGGGAAGTGTCGGCCATAGTTCCTGGTTTGTGATGCTGGGAGCGAGGGGAGCAGTATGGGCCGCCCCACTCTTGGCCCCGGCTCTCGCTCTGACCATGCGGTCATACTTACTCTTTAATGGCCCGAGAGAGAAAGGGATCGGACATGGATGGACACTGAGTTGGAGCCTGTCTATCTGCCCCAGTGCTTCTCATCAGGTAGGAGAGTGGGCCAGTGGGCCAGGCAGCACGTCCAGCCATGGTTGGAACGGTTGGTTGGTTGAGAACAGTGCTGGAAATCTTAGGATATCTCTAAGGGACACTGCCGGGAGTTTGGTCAGGATGACTTCCTGAACTTATAGGCATACTGTATATGAGTAGGGATGTACATTGACAGGTTGAGGAGGAAAGTTCTTGTCTTAAACTCTGTCTGTAAACAAGTTTCTAGAGGTTGAATTTAGCACAGATGGCACGTCAAGAATGCCTTGATCTCACAATGAGAAAATCAATGTGGAGCCGTACTGTGTTTGGAAGAAGAGAGAATCATTAAAACTAAAAATACCAAAGTTTTACCCCAAAATATTTGTTGCTTACTAAACCACAGCCCAACCAACTCAGATGATCTTTCTGGTAGACCAAGTCTTTCTGGTCAAATGAACAGTTAACACAATCCCTCAGCCCAAACTCCTATCTTATAAAATGACCCACAAGGCCTAGCTGCCTACAGTAGCCTACATCCTGTATGTTTGTATCCAGGGAAGAGAAGAGGACTAGTGTGAAACACCGACACCAGACGAACAGTGAAAAACAATGGCTGACGAGAAACGCCAATACATCAATCCGAGTACGTGTCAGGCCGCTCCCTGCAGAGATCCATGGGACACGGGAGAGGGACCACACAAAACGCAGCGGCTGCAAATGAGACGTGACGACACTATAGATTACTGCGTGTTAAACGGCCTAACCAGGCCAGAGGTGGGGAGGGAGGGAGAGAAAGAGAAGGGGATGGATGGGGTGGATGGTACGTGTAAGGTGGGGAAGGAGGGAGAGATAAGGGGATGGATGGGTGGATGGTACGTGTTAAGGTGGGGAAGGAGGGAGAGAGAAGGGGATGGATGGGATGGATGGTACACATTCAAGGTGGGGAAGGAGAGAGAGAGAGAGAGGTGGATGGATGGGATGGATGGTACACATTTAAGGTGGGTAAGGAGGGAGAGAGAATGATATAAAGGGGAAGTAGGGGAAGTATGAGAGGTGCTGTAGTAGGTCTAGGTGGTGTGTGTGTGTTCATGCATTCATACATGTGTGTGAGCGTGTGTGCGTGCGCACGAGCGCATCCCTATTGTGGATGGATGTTGGTGAGGATCATCGAGTCTATTCCCAGTCGTTTCATCCATCAGGCCCCAACCAGCCAAGGATCCTGCGAGAGAAAACGTAGAGCTGTCACCACGACGGCGGGCGGCTTTGACACACACACATACACACACACACACAACAAGAGAGGAGAAGAGAACAATAGTTGTGTTTGAACTGGGGAGTAAACGCAGTGAAATGGTGGAGCTGGCATATTTACATCACACTGCGGGTCCGCACGCGCCGGGGATTGCCCTTGACGTTTTTCTGTCACACCGTTTGACAGCATGATCTCTCGTTGGAGGTATTGAAGGCTCCAGCCTCATTAGGGGACGGGACTGTGTTTAACACCGGCATTGCGTTGATGAAGACAATGGGCTGCCTAGCTAAACCTCAAGGCCCCAAACAGACAARGAAAGGGAGGGAATATTTKAAGCGTGTCACTCTGTCCCATTCCGCCAAACCTGAGTGAGGGAGAAGTCTCATAACAATGATATTCACACGACAACCCCAAATCCCCAAATGGACCTAAATGGACAGCTAATTGAAGCATGTGTTAATGAGGTAAAATGCTAAGAGGATAATGACAAGGAATTAGTTGAGTGTGGTCGGTAGAATGTAAATTGACTTGAGCTCATAACTGGGCCTGTACTCGGAGGCTGTGTTTAGACAGGCAGCCCAATTCTGATCACTAATTGGTCTTTTGACCAATCAGATCAGCTCTGAAAAAGATCTGATGTGAAAAGATCTGATGTGATTGGTCAAAAGGCCAGTTAGTGGGAAAAAAAMATCAGAAATGGGCTGCTTGTATAAACGCTGAGTCCTAATGTGTCATTGCAACTCCAACAGGAGAGTGTTACAATGGACACTCCAATCTCAGATGTGCTGCTATTGTTAGTACGACTGATACAAGTAGATACTGTAGGCCTACATACCCTAAGACATGAAACTCAATCTCCATTGTATTCCTCTTTTCTTAGTTGCTCAATCGGAACACTGACTAAAGACATACAGGTTGGAATAGCAATACAAGGGGATTCACTRGAGTGATCTGGAAGGAWAGCAATTACAAGCACAGCAAAAGGCCTGTTCTCTGCTCTCTCTCTGTCTCTGTCTGACTGTCTCTCTCTGTCTCTCTCTATTTCTCTCTCTGTCTCTCTCTATTTCTCTCTCTCAGTCTTTCTCTCTGTCTGTCTCTCTCTCTGTTTCTCTCGCTCTCTGTCTATCTCCCCCTTCTCTCCCAGACTCTACTCTTTGTCTCTCTGCTTTCTCTCTTCTCTCTCTCTCCTCAGATCTATTGTTCGGGAGCACAACAACCTGCTTGAGTTGCAACCTCTTCCTCACTGACGTTTTTAGTCAG